>NC_142934.1:67773988-67806488 GCF_046866305.1 Octopus bimaculoides | reverse complement strand
ATATATATATATATATATATATATATATATATATATATATATATAAAGAAAGAGAGAGAGAGATGTAATGCATTTTTGTGTGTGTGTATATATGTATATTTATACATAAATTCACACACACACACATACACACATACAGACATTCATTATATGTGCATCTGCTTATACGTATATACATGCTACACACAAACTCACACATACACATGTATGAATGGACGTGGGAGACCTGAATGAATTTCTGGTATAGATATACTTCTGATTTATATAGATTTAGAAATGTTAAATGCATGGTGTTTATTCTTATTAGTTTTAAAAAAATACTGAGCCGAAATGAGATATGTACACAAGCCGGAAAATCTCTCCAGGATAATACCAACGTCCCATGACTTTTCGGCGGTGCTTAGTAATGCTTTTATCAAGTTTGTGAATTGATAAGATAATTGATGTATTTTCTTGGCACTATTATATAACCCTGTGATTACAAGGTGCAGTCTTCAACAACAGCAAGAAGACCAACGCAATTGCATTTGGGCGGTCATCATAATTTATTACACCCATAGCATATATTTTAAAAGTAAACAACAACAACACCACCATGGCTATCAACAGCAGAGTTCTACTATTTTCAAATATATTAGTACAAATATGCTGGCAATATTCCTACCTCTACACATTTACAGACGAAAATGTGCGAATTCATAAGAAAACATTGAGAAAATTAAGAAAATATTGAAGTAAGTCGTTATCTTGAGGCACAATCTGGCATTCAACTGAAACAAGAATGTGTTGGAACTGCTCCAAGCATTACATTATGCTGCAATACTACAGTATACAGCACTTAGCAAAATTACACACATACATACACTCACACACGCATACACATACAAAATCTCAAAACTGCAAACACATACGCAATTACACACGCGTGTAAGCATTTTCTCTCCCATACATACCCAACTAGATGCTAAGACTTTGTGTTTAATTACTTCGTTTATTGTATAAATTTGTTTACAAAACAGCTGTATTACAAATAACTCCTCAACAATAAGAACAACATCGATAGAGCCAGAGTAATCTAAGCAGCTACTACGTGGTAACTCAGTCTGCTAAATGTAGCAGTCAAATGACACTCTTCCAACATAAAGGAAAGGAGCATATATTGATTAGGGTATTCACAAGCTGATTTAAAATGACAGAATTGTATTGACCAGTCCATGGTTGACAACGTGTCTCTCTGACCACCTCCCTAGCATGAACAACATCACCTGTATAAGTGTCCTTCAGCGATAACAAAAGGAAAGCATTAGACTAACAGAGCAACTTGTTCAGACATTAGCAACTCGTATAGCCTCGCCAACACGAAACAAAACCAATGGTATTAACTGAAGTTATCAGAGTACTTGTACTTTGCTAGAAAGTCCTACCGAATTCTTTCACGACACGTATCTGCCGTCCTGGAAAAGAAATAACCCATTACATCATGTATTTCTAGATTGTCATCAAAAAGACACGAAGGGTAATATTGCAATGCATCTTAGGTTAAAACCGGGTTAGTCAAGGATAGTAAGACGTCACTAGAGGAAATGAAAATTAATTTTATCTCATAGTTCTCCCTTAATCGGTACAGAAATAACCTTACCCACAATACCTTGTAGTTCTTATAGCTTCTGTATGAGAGATGGCCTCACGTATGATCATCCTATATGAAAATTATGAAAGTCATTGCCTAGAAACATTTGTCTTTTACATAAATTTGTAGATTAAATTCTGAAGTGTTCTGTAACCAAGAAAACAGTGTCTGTGTTTATAACGTTACGTTGTACGAGTTATGTTATACGAGTGTGATGCTCGTAAAACGCACCCTTGTATTTTTTGTTATGATGTTGCAAGTGTTTCTCTTATCATTGATGGTAGTATTTGGTGGGGGTGGCTTACTGGTGGTGAGATTGATTGTGGTGGGGTTGCTGGTAGTGGAGGGTTGCTGGTGGTGGTGTACTGCTGAGGCTATTAATGTTCTTGTGTTCGTAGCGTTTTTTTTTATACTTTTACAAAGTATTCTCGGAGTAATCCAGCAAGAGACTTAGAAAGTGTTTACTTGTCTATGACAGTGAGGTTATGAAATGCCAGTCAGCAGTGACATACCTCAGTAGTTTAAGTGACGTGATGGACTTTTAATATAAAACGGCTCTCAAATTATCAGTTACAAGCAGAAACATTGTGAAGGACAGTCATGAAGATGAATGTGGAGAAAAAACCAAATTCCAGGACAAAGGCATTGATGTGACTTCATCAGCACAATTAGCTAGTATTGCAGTCTGTTTTCGTGGGGAATGAAGTGAGATTATGGTCTATAATATGCCACAAAGCACTTGAGAAAAAATATAAAATAACTGCGTTTCAAAAGTGTCAGAATTAGTCTCGTTTACGGTTAATGGTACCTCCATATAGTAGGATTAAACTTTAGTTTCGTTAAACAATTTCCAGAATCCGTTGATGAAATTTTGGGTGTCACTTTACTTTTCACAAAATTTTAATACGTTCAAAATGCTTTCAAAAGCAATCCTAATTATTTTGTCATCAACATATTCCAGCATATTCCAGCACGTCAAACTATAAAGGCGAATATAAAAACAAAGAAACAAATGGGTGATTAGTTTACCGCTGTTTACATAGCATGAAAACGTTTACGCTATATCCATCTCATAATGCAACAGTTTTCCCTCACTCAGCAACTAAAAAATCTCGTTAAAGTTGAGATTTTTAAAAAATTTAATTTTGTTACTAGGTTTTATGAGTATATTTTGAAATTTGAAGTTTCTTTTTCGCTTTTATGAAAAACCTACTTTTAAAAATATATTAGGAAATGAAACTGCTTTTCCATAAGCAATTACCTAAACCTAGACTATTAGAATTATTTGCAAAATTAAAATTTCTGTGTGCGGTGAGGAAACGGTAGCTATCTAAGTTGTAAGCATGTACTTAGTGTTTAAAATTGAAATTACTGTGCAGTAATAGACGTAGTATCTTTGATATAGTCTCACATGAATGAAAATAAGTTTTACTAATACCGCCAATATAGTAACAGACTGGATATATTCTTTCATTGTTGAACTATTTCAATGTGCTCGAGATATTTACTACTGCTTTTATTTAACCCCAGGTCAGCCTTGATCCATTTCCCCTATGATTGCAGGCATTAAGCTGCGAGCATACAGTGTTTCTCTTCGCTTTCTAGTGACTGCATTGCCTAATGTCCTCTTATTTACATGGCTCGACAAAAGGTAATTTGTGAGAAAATTTGTTGTCATTTTTATAGTTTGAGAGAGCACCAAATGAATTCCTTTGTTTCTCGTAAATGATTTACACAACGTTCTGTGATGCAATTTTCCTGGAAAAGGAACGAAAGTGGAAAGCACTCTCGTTAATCGGGATCACAGTTTGGTTTCTTGTCTGCATTAATTTATATTGACTTCAGTTACGCTGCGATTACTATGAAGAACTAAAGAGATTGCTTTCTGTAGTTGCTCGATTGTTACTCATCTGATAAAAGAATCATTACCAACTCACTCAGATGCGACCCTTCCGTCTTAAAAAAAATTACATGTTGGATAAAGTGATCTTGAATATCCAACTCAAAGGGAAAATGCGGTATGTTCACGTCTGGAACGGTTCTGATCAGGGTCTGCATTATTGTAATTATTTATTGTTAAACAGCAGCAGTAGCAGCAGCAATATCAACAACACTGCAAACAATAACCCAATTTCTGGACGGAGAAGTCATGTGAAAGTCCATATGCCATCGCTAGACTTGCAAGAAGTAACTGGTAAGGCTTTAAAAAGTGTCTTTCACCCTCTATACACCTTATGAAAGATAGCTTAGGACTGGAGAACAGAAATAGCAGCACTACGAAAGCAATAGTAATGAAATGCACAACTGAAATTACACTAAACTATGGAACACCATCAGGATAGAACAAAGTGTTGCGTAACAGTTTAAATAGGTTGAACCCACTCCTCGATCAAGAATATTCCGGCATCAGTCATCAACTATTAGCAATAGTGCGATACATACCATCAACAATAGGTACAGAGGAGAAGAGTATTTGGTGTTTTAACAGAGTCCACTTTGTCTGGCTCCAATTTGGCTATTGAGGAAAATGTTACAGGCGTAGAGAAAAATAGGCTGATAGTACAGAGAATGGTGTTGTTACTCTTCGTGTCGTTGGCAGTGGTCGGGTTGTTGTTGGTGGTGATGATTATTGTTTATGTTCTTTTGTTATTGTTGTTGGTGCCAGATCATATTTGATGAATCAAAGACATCCCAGCGGTGTCCGACAGACATTTTATGGATATGTACATTACAGTATCACCTGTACTTACTTACATAGAAAGTACGATATAACGTGAGAAAATCTGGTTATTATTTGAGTTAGAAATGGCGTTGTTCTTGTTAGTAATGCTAGTAATTTTGGTCGATATATTAGAATGATTACATTAACTGTTACCCGGTCGAATACATGAGAGATGATCGTCGGTGATTGATGTAGTAGTAGTAGGAGGAGGAGGAGGAGGAGGCGGAGGTGGGAGGAGGGGAAGAGGAGGGGGAAGCAGCAGCAGCAGTAGTAGTGTTTATAGATGACGCGAGCACTGATAACACATACGGAGTGCTAACTACAAATCTACAATGCCATATGAGCAGTCTCATAAGAGCCTATTAGTAATTTGACTCCGCCATCAACAGTCTCGCTGTCAAGAATTTCTCTTGAGACTGAAATCAACAAACTTGTTGGATGCCCAGTTCCAACCCTAGCGAGTTCAACAAAGAGAGCCTGGTTTGTCAGCATACTGTCAGTGCACACAAATGTTGCATTCTATGAAATATGTCTCCTCAGTACACGGCTTGACAGCAGTGATACATGGGACATCTACGACGACAAGAACGTCGTCGTAACGCCTACCAGCTTGTAGTATGAGAAGGATCGTAAACTAACTAGCCATGGTAATTAGATTCTGGTTTCTTCGTACTTCTCCAACAGTCTCAGCTGGGTGAGCCACGTACTCCGCATGGCACATAAGAGCAATGGCTCTCAACCGGGGTCCATATGTTCCCTCAGGGCCTATATCAATTTTTCGTGGGTTCACGTAGCAAAATAGTAAATTGGGTATTCACAACAGTATTTTATGGACGCTGAAAAAAATTTGTTTTAGATGTGTGTATTGTTATATATTACAAGAAACAGCTAGGTTTCTTTCTCTAACATTTTACATGGTTCTGTCTACACATATTAATGTTAATGTGTTAATTTTAATTAACACATGCTAATGTTAATGTTAAGTTAATGTTCTTAAAACCAAATAGGAATTTTGAAAGAAGTTTCTATAAAACTAGTCTTTAAAAATCAACTGGCTATGGGTCCACCAGAATAAAATACTAATCAAAGGGGTCCATAGATAAGAGATGGTCGAGTAACATTGGTTTAGAGGATTCGGAAGAAATGCTGTTCCGGTAAATGGACTCTGGTAACAGAGGCACGATATCTGTTTACATCTATGTTAAATGCTGGTAGAGCATTGCATGTGATTGTTCCCTCTGGAACTTTGATCAAGCAAGAGTCTAAAAAAGACACGGTATGGACACACAATAAAACTGACGAAAATCTAGCACCAGAACTGCCGCCGGAAATGGCACTTCTGTGTGGATGTCTACAATCACAATTGATGCGGATCTTCCAATAAGACCAAATGAAGATATTGCGGAAACAGACTTTTGGTCAAGAGAGGCTAACGGATCACTACATATCATATTTTCAGTTGTAGTACAACTAATATATGGTGAAGATGGTTAAGATGGTGGTGGTGAAGGTAATAGTGGTGGTGGTTTGGGCGGTAATGTGTTGGTAATTAATTCATGTTAGAGAATGGTGTTAGAGTGGAGATGGTTGCAGTGTAGCAGCAGCAACAACAGAAGCAGCAGCAGTAGCAGCAGCAAAATCAGCAGCGGCAGTGGCAACAGCAATGACTACAGTAGTAGTAGTAGTAGTTGTAGTAGTAGTAGTAGTAGTAGTAGTAGTAGTAGTAGTAGTAGTAGTAGTAGTAGTGGCAGCAACAGCAACAATAGTAGTAGTTAGTGCTAAATTATGGTGGTGGTGAAAATTGTGGGTAGGTAGTGGTGACATTTTTTCAATAATGTTGGTTGTGTATAGTTTATGCTGTATGTTGATATGGTGGTGATGCTGTATAGAAGTGGAGATGATAGTTCGTGTGTTGGTAGTGGTAGTGATGAGTTTTTGTGGTGGTGGGGTTATAGTTGTGGTGGTAATTGTTTTGTTGTTGTATTGGTTGTGATTATGGTGGTGGTTGTAATTGTGGTTGTAGTTGCAATGATGGTTGTTTTGTTATTGTTGTATTGGTTGCAGTTGTGATGGTGTTGTTGTTGTTGGTAGTGATGGTGCTGGTTCTAGTTGTGGCGATAGTTGTTTTTGTTATTGTTGCCTTGGTTGCAGTTGTGATAGTGGTGGTGTTGGTTGTGGTTGTACTGGTGGTGGCTGTGGTGGTGGTAGTTGTAGTTGTGGTGATAGTTGTAAGTCTATAATGTTCGCAGCATTAATTGAAGTCGTTGTGGTAGTCACGGTGTAGTAGCTAGTGGTAATGGTTGGTGTTAAGTTATGGTAGTGGAGGTAGCCTTCAACATGTATAGAACGTGTTCATATAAGAATATTAATACTATGACCGAATTCCTCAACACAATGGAAGCTTTTGTCTGAAGCAAGCAACTCTTGACATGCAACATGCATTTCACTTAACAACATTCACTGCCGATAGTGCAACTGCTAGTGGCGTTGCTGCATCTATACAGTAATTGCATGGCATCAATAGACTACTACTGTTGCTATTACTGTCGCTGCTGCCTCTGCTGCCTCTGCTTGATGTTATTGCTTCTAGTTTGCCATTATGAAAACTCTGTTAGCAGAGATGGTAACATATTCTCTGATTATAATTCGTTAAAAATTAACAGTCATAGCAAGAAGAAGATCACTTCCTGCCGCAGGATGTAGTAGGTTTATAGTTATGTAGACGGTGATGATGTTGATGATGGTAATTGTGATGATGATGATGACGACGACGACCACGAAGACGACGACGACGACGACAAACATATTAATAGTGGCGGTAGCAGCAGCAGTAGCAGCAACAGTAGTAGCAGCAGTAGCAGATGTTAGTGCTTGTTGTAGTAGTAATAGTAGTAATACTAGTAGTAGGAAGAGGAGAAGAACGAGGAGGAGCAAGATAGATAATTACCGTGATAATAATAATAATAATAATAATAATAATAATAATAATAATAATAATAATAATAATAATAATATTGGTTTCAAATTTTGCCACAAGGGCAAGAAGAGGATGAATCGATTTCATCGACACCAGTATTCAACTGGGGCCTATTTTATCGACCCCGAAAGGATAAAGGGTAAAGTTGATCTCTGTGGAATTTGAAATAAGAACGTAAAGACGGACGAAATGCTGCTAAGCATTCCCTCCGGCGTGCTAACGATTCTGCTTGTTCCCCGCCTTGATGATGATGATTATAATGATGATAATAATAATAATAATAATAATAATAATAATAATAATAATAATAATAATAATAATTTCATTTATTTGCCACAAAAGCGAAGGATGAGGGGCCAGTACAAGGACAGATATAAAGTGTGGGGATTAACATATAAAAAAATAATAATAATAATAAAATGTAAGTATACACGGTATGCACTGAAAAAGAAAGGACATCTGCATAGCACACAAAGTTGAAGAAGAAGAAGAAGAAGAAGAAGAAGAAGAAGAAGAAGAAGAAGAAGAAGAAGAAGAAGAATAACAACAACAACAACAACAGCAACAACAACAACAACAACAACAACAACGACAACAACAACACAACAACAGCAACAACAACAACAACAACAACAACAATAATAATGATAATAATAATAATAATAATAATAATAATAATAATAAGCTCCCTGCAGAAAAGTATTATCCTGTATGCTGCAATATCCCAAGAACGATTCTTGAGGTTTGAGGAGACATTTTGTCACCAAACCACGATGAAAACCAATATGTAGAATATGATAAAGCATGATGAATATTTAGATTGAATAACTAAAATCCATGTGTATATTGGTATCTACGTATCACTAAAAGAATTGCAAATGAAAACGCTCATATACACTAACGATCATACAAATAAGAGCAAACTATTAACATCCGGGTAAGACATCGTGACTTGGACAGTTCCGAGAATCCTATGATTTCAACCACTTTTCCAATCCTCTTATTGGAAAGTGTTGCGTTCATAAAGCATCTGGAACATCCCCTTCGTCGGGTGAGGTCTGAACTTATTCGGAAACTACACGTTTCAAATTATGAGTAGATATTTTTTGTCACCAACAGTTTATCAACTAATGGTCGTCCAATTTCCTCCTATTCAAACAATATATTGCTCTTCCGCTTACCTTTTTCTCTCTCTCTCTCTCTCTCTCTCTCTCTCTCTCTCTCTCTCTCTCTCTCTCTCTCTCTCTTTCTTTCACCATCTTAATTCTTCTTTAGCTCCCTTTTGTAACATATCTGTTTTCATTATTTAATCGTTGAGCAGGCTTCAAATTCCTCTGAGGTCGATTTTGCCTTTCATTCTTTTGGGACCGATATAAATAAGTACCAGTTGATGTAATCGACTTACCTCCTCCGCCAAAATTGCAGGCCATGTGCCTTTAATAGAAAAGATTATTCTATCGCCCTGCAATAACCTTAGATACATTTGTCCTTCATTATTTCACATCGATCTATGAGAAACATTTGTAGTAAATTTTATACTGTCAGAATAAATCTTTCACACTCTCTCTCTAAATAAACTCCAAATTCTTTAACCCAAAACTGCATACCAGTACCTTGATAAATAGTCTTACTGTTTCGATTGGAGAATCCAAGTCTTTTCTGTTTTCCGTACAAGTTTGTGGTGATGTATATATATAACAGATGACTTATTTCCACCATCGTTTTGGGAAGATTACAGGCTGACCTGGAGTTTTTTCAATATAATAGTCGAAAGGGTTGACACAAGGAGGAAACGTAATGGAGGGAGAGCAAGTCTCCCTGGAATATCTTCTGCGTATTTTCATGTTTCTTAACGATTCATATGCGCATTTTAGTTCAACTTTCAAATGAGTTCTTTATCTTCTCATTTATCCAGCATGTTCTCATGGAATCTAAAACGAAAGTGTATGGAATATTATAGTAAGTTTTCTTGTAGTCTATCCATCGAACACCTAAGTTCTTTGGTATTCGTATCTCACTTAATATCATACTATCGATATACACCAGATCAGCAGTACCCCTTAACTTCTTCCTGCACCCCTTTTGATCCTCTGTTAATAGGTTTTCCTTTTTCGGAAGGTTATACTCTTCATCTTCTATGAGGCCAGTTTATAATTTCCAGAGTAACGATAAGCACGTAATAAGTCTATAATTACTGACTTGAATTTTTTCTATGTCCTCCTCTGTGTGCACTGTTTCTCTTTTTGTTCTCCGGGCTGGTGTTCCATTTTCAAAACAGAAAATAACAAACGATTTTATATGGTTGTGCATACTTAAACGACTTTTGAAAAAATTTTGAACATCATCTGGTCCAGAGACTTTCCAGTTTGGTATTGCCTAAAGCATCTTTTTCATCTTCTTATCTGCAACTTTATATTCTCTTGTTTTGACCTATTTTCCATTTCATATTTACATTTCCACAACCAGTCTGCATCTGTTAATTTCAATATCGTTGTTCAGATTTCTAACCAGAATTCCCTTGCTATTTTAGCACTTGGCATGTCATTCCCTTAATGTTCATTCTCATTGTTCATCTGTTGGTAAAGTTCCCTTTCTTTATTTCTAGAGAGCTTGTTCTGCCGCAATTGGTGTATTCCTTGTTACTATTAACTTCTTTTACGTGATATTACTTTAATTTTTTGTCTTATCCTTTCTCTACCTACCTGCAGCCATTTGTGTCTAATGTTGTACTTTCTTTGGTGCTCTTTCCCGTGTCTTTCTTTCAACACGTTCTTTCCATTTATTGCATTTATCTCTGTTAAATACTTCAAATTGAATTTCAAGTCTCCGTTTCTTTTTTATTATTATTCCTGACTTAACGCAGTGAGCAGGCAGAATCGTAAGCACACCCAGCAAAAGTGCTTAGCGTCACTTCAACCGTCTTTACGCTCTGAGTTCACATTTTGCCGTAGCAGACTTTGCCTTTCATCCTTTCGGGGCCGATGGAATAAGTCCTAGCACCGGTATCGAAGAAATCAACTAGCTCCATCACACTCGAAAAATGTCAGGCTTTGTGCCTATAATAGAAAGGGTTAATACTGTCTTTATTATTATTATTATTATTATTATTATTATTATTATTATTATTATTATTATTATTGTTGTTGTTGTTGTTATTATTATTATTATTATTTTATGTTTGATTTTTGCTTTGCATTTGTACAAGTTGGATCCAAGTCTCACCCAGAGAACTCAAGAGACAACAAGTTAGAAGTTCATGTAGGTGTTATGCCTAGGGTACCATATATTTGGATTTGTACGTAGTGTTGTTCTAGAGAATGTTTAAGAAACTATAAGACAATTATGTGTTTGTTTTAAAATTTGAGATCACATAGACAGTATTTTACGTAGGATATGGGCAGTTTCCATGAGCACTATCTTTTGAACTTCAGCCATTTTGGGGTTTCCTGGTATCTGAGCTAGGTAGTAATCAGCCCGTTTCGCTGTCATTCCCAGGACACCTATGACAATAGGTATTGTTTTAGTCTTCTGGTTCCACATTTTGCTAATTTCTATTTCAAGATCTTTATATTTGCTCAGTTTTTGGTAGGTCTTGACAGATACCTCTATGTCGATTGGGACAGTCATATCAATGAGGAGGCATGATTTTTGTCTGAAGTCTTTCAGTATAATGTCTGGCCTATTTGCATCTATCTTTCTGTCAGTTTGAATGGTGAAGTTCCAGAGGAGTGCGATGTGATCATTTTCAAGTACTGGGGGTGGTTTGTGTTCCCACCAGTTTTTATCATGGGGCAAGTCCAGGTTTTTGCAAATTACCCAGTGAATATATTGTGCAGCTCTATCATGCCTGTTGAGATACTCTGTAGGCGCAAGCAAACTGCACATGGAGACAACATGATCGATGGTCTCATTTTGTTGTTGGCATATACGAAATAATGGGGAGCTGCATTCTTTAATATGTTGGCCTGGTAGTTCTTTGTAGGTAGCCATTGATTTGGGCTGCTATGATAAACCCCTCTGTTTCTGATTTCAAGCCAGAGGCCATTAGCCATTGATGGGTAAGGGCTTTGTCAAAATCTGCATTATTCGCTCTCTTTGGGTATTTGCCATTGAGAGGTTTTTCATGCCATTTATCAGTCATAATATCTAAGGCAGTAATTTTAGCACGGGTTTTCAAGCGCTTAGCTTTTTCTGCGGGTGTTTCTAGTTCGTCTAATTCTTGAATTTGTTTCAATTGGAATTCACTTAGATATTCCTTTGCCTGTTTTGTTACTGAGTAAGATGCTTTCTTGCTTTCATGTTTTGAGACAATTTTTAGCATCCAGTCCTCAGGGTTTTTCAGATAGGTGTCTAGGCCAATTGTGGCTACCTACATTGTTAATGCCAGCTGTAGAAGTCCACGGTCTCCCTCTTTTCTTGGCAGATAAAGACGTTCTATATCTGCCTTAGGGCGGTGCATTCTATGCATTGTCAACAGTTTTCGTATTTTTCTGTCAACATTACATGTTTCAGTAATTGACCAGTTAACGATATTGAAACTGTAAGTCACGACTGGTATGGCTAGAGCACTGATCGCTTCGATCCTGTTTCTTGCGTTCAGCTCTGTCATACGTATTGCTCTCACCCTGCGATTACATACTCTTCTGATCCTTTCCCTCATCACTGAATGCTTGATATTGTCTCCTTCAATCACCCCTAGGTATTTGTAGCTCTCCGCTGGTTCTAACTCTTTTATGACATTTTGCTGGATTCACATTAGATGTTTTTGTCATTTTTCCTTTGATAAATGTAGCTTTTGCACATTTATCAAGGCCAAATTGCATCCTGATGTCATCACTGAATTGTTTAACAATCGCTAGTAGGCCTTTGAGTTGTTGGTCATTTTTTGCAAAGAGCTTTAAGTCATCCATGTAAATGAGATGATTCATATTTTTATCAAGTATTTTATAACCATACTGTGCATCATTGAGCAATTTTGAGAGAGGTATTAAGGCTAGACAGAAGAGGAGTGGTGATAGTGAGTCACCCTGGAAAATGCTACATAAAATTCTTACATCTCCAGCATTTAGAGATTCATTGTCATTGTTCAATGTCAGTGTGGTTCTCCATGATCTCATACTTACAGATAAAAAGTCTCGCAGAGTAGGAGCTATTTTATACATTTCCAGACATTTCCTAATCCAGGTATGTGGTAGGCTATCAAAGGCCTTTTTATAGTCTATCCAGGCTATTGACAAGTTTTTGTTTCGCTTGTGACAATCTTCTAAGATCATCTTATTGATAAGTAGCTGATCTTTACAACCATAAGATCCACGTTTACATCCCTTTTGCTCATTAGGGAATATGCTACATTCTATTAAAAAACTGTTGGTGTACTCAGTTAGAACAGATGTTAGCGTCTTATACATTGTTGTTAAGCAAGTTATGGGTCGATAATTTTTTGGTTCGTTTGTTTCCTCATGTTTTGGAAGCATTATTATTATTATTATTATTATTATTATTATTATTATTATTATTATTATTATTATTATTATTATTATCATCATCATCATCATCATCATCATCATCATCATCATCATCATCATCATCATTATTATTATTATTATTATTATTATTATTATTATTATTATTATTATTATTATTATTATTATTACTATTATTATTATCATTATTATTATTATTTTGATGTCGTCTAGGTGATAAATACTTGGCGAGCAACAGTCAGTAACCTAGGGTAGGTATTGTAGTGGAACGATATTGTTCAACAAGTACTAGTAAATCGACCGTTCCCGTAAAGACGTATTTGCTACACTTTTGGTATTGTAATCGTAGTTGCAGATGTTGTTGTTTGTTTGTTTTCTTGGGGTTTTACTGTTTAGTTTACCTTTTGTATTTGAAGCGTTCTTCTTGGAAGTGTTTTTCCTATCGTTATTTAGGCTTTAGTAAAAGCCCTTGTTGTTGTTACTGTTGTTGTAGTAACTGCCTTACATACCGGAGATAGATGTACCCATTCATGATCATGCTCCAATCCTTCTTGCAAACCATATTAGTACTGCTTTGTTGTTATATCGATTATATTTCTATTGCTAATGTTATAGTGTTTTGGTTCTAGGTTGCCTTAGCCTCTGCTGAGGGAAGAAGGTTCTTCAATGGGGTGCTTGAAACATCTACCAACGATCATAACGTGAAATAGGTGCCGTTTTGGAGATTTCTCATGTCGCAAATCTTTTCCGTTTCCTAATTCGATCTGGAGCTCGATATCTAAGCTGATCTTGAGCAGTTTACTTAGAAAGAATTGTATCAAGCTGAAGAGAGAGTGTTGATCTCCCTCCATAATGCTGATAACCAGTTAAGAGAAGTCACTTGCAATTTCGTGTAAATGAGGATTATACAGAACAATGGAGTGCCTCATTGTATAGAATTGTGCGACGAATCTTAACTTCACTGCTCTATATACATGAGTGAGAGAAATTAGGTTACTAGATCTCGAACCTGTACTCTTCTTCTTTCTGTATAACTACATTACATTACCTCTGTTCATAAGCTCCACCATAACAACATGTAATCTTTAACTAGGTCATAATAATATCTATTTGTCTTACGTTTCTTGCGTTCATTCGATTTTTAGTTGTATTTTCGAGGGTGACCTAACACGTCACCCGATTGAACATGGCTTTGGGGGTACCTTTACTAGGAAGACACGTTCTGATGCTAAGGTGCGGGTCAAACCTTCAAACTTAAGACAACTTCCTGCCCTCTTCTAACCAGTCTTGAAAGACAATGACAAAATATAGGAGGCTTCTTGTTCTTCTCTGCCTAAGGCAGTAAAAACGAAATAAAAAAATCTGGTGGCTCTGACTAAAAAAATCGGAACATGTTGATGTTGCATTTGCTCTTGTTGTTAATGCTATTTTTGATGTTACCAGTGGCTATACTAACCGAGTGGTGCTGGTGGTAGTAATGATGTGTTAGCTTTCATAGCCACGAAACACTTTTACCACTATTGTCTCCGCAGCCATCCTTAACACCGCTTGCACTAACATTCTAGTGGTGGTGTCTTGTCACGGATTGCGGCTGTGCCGTTGGTTTTTCTTATCGTTTATAACAGTAAACGCAGCAATGTACTATTTAAATGAATGGAGAGGAAACCACATGCTTTCTTTTCCGTTTCTTGTTGCTGAAGGCACAACGTACCTCTTCTCTTTTATACACATTTTCTCTCATTCCTATAAATAAGCGACACCATATTAAATTACATATATGCTAAAACGCGTACTTTCGATTAAACATAAATGATGATGGGGCCCCTATAGGGACTGAAGAATTGAAATACCCTCGGTGAATAACATTAAAATGTTAGAATATTAGTGTGTATTTGAGATTACTGATAATTATTTCAAAAGGAAAATCGAATTATCTCTAAATTATGTGTTATCTGATACATTTAGTTTGGTATTTCTACTCTCTCGAAAATGAAGTAACAGCAGCACCAATAATTAGGATAATGATCATAGTAAGGTTTGGGGTAGTGGGAGGAGGTGCAATACTAACCTAGTAATAACGATTATTTTTTTATATTATTATTGTGTAACCTTGAAAGGATGTGCTTTGAGACCGCTTCACTTAAATTGGACATTTACCAAGTTTTCTGGATCAACAGCGTTCTCTATTAGATTATTTTGCGAACAGAGGACTTCAGACCACGTGGATGTCTATTCCAATAAATGTGACGAAAAAAAGCCTGTCCTGAGCTGTTTTTTTTTTCTTTTACAATTGATTGACTATGATTTTTTTTTCTACTGAAGGAAGAATTATAAAAGAAGTAGCAACTGATATGCCCCCACCTTCTACAAAAAATATGTCTCGAACACACGTAAACTACTGTAAAAACAGATGAATGCAATTCAAAGGAAAATAAAACAGAAAAAAATTATACGACGAGAATACATAGACTCACATAGAATACATGAGAATACATAGACTCACAAGAACAGTCATAGTTCGAGATACCAAACTGCAAGCGTGCACGATAGAAACAAAGAAGTAGTAACAGTAGAAACGTGTCTGAATTACAAACAGCAACAACTTTGCTTGCGTTACAAACGCAAAGGAGACTTTATACATAGTTAGATTCAAGTCGAAGAATAAATATACCACTGAATAATTGTACTCTCACATCAAACCCTGAGTAGTTAAGAACTGAATAGACATTCTCGCAAAAAAGGCTTAATAAGAAAGTGTACTGCAGTATGTTAATAACTTTAAAAAGAAATGAATACATTGGAATACATAATATTCCTGAAAGTGACTGTGTTCAACGCATCTCAGGTTACACCTTGTAACACATTAAACAAATGATTAAACGAGTTAATACTTGGAAACATCACCCAATAAACATATCTTCTGGTTAATGTAACTCACTTTACTCAACAGATCTACGCTGGGAAACTCTAGTAATAGACTTTGTTTAATCTTTGTTTAGGAAGAAATCGAACTAACATTTTAGTCTAAAGCTAGAAAGAAAATTATCTTGTACTGGGTTTTTGAATGCATTTTATTATTAATCATACAGAATTCCTCCAACGTGGATTTTGCCTGCGGTTGACAGTGATGAAGGATTAGGAATATCACGATTCATAGAAATGCTTCAATTATCAAGATGGCTTTCAAATTTCTTCAATTATCAGACGGTTCAATGTACATGACATTTCTTCACAGTGGTCTGGTTTTGCTGTTTCTTTATATCTAGTATTCGGTATTTCTGGTGTCATCTGAGCTGTAGGCACTTATATAATAATTTGAAGATATGATTGTTAGCTTTTACACAATAAGGAGATATCTTCATAACAAACCAATGATAGTGTAACTGAGCGTAATGATACAGTGTATCTAAATAGGACACGTCTTGTTAATGCAAACAATTTTCTGCTAACTTCTAATCGGAAATTCACAAATGGTGAAGTAAGATATCATATGCCATGTTTAATCTGTTATATTTTTAGTAATACTATTTTATTACTATTTCTTTTCGAAATAATTGAAATAGAATTTTGTGTTCTATAGCTCTAAAATATCACTCTCAATTTGCGCTTACCGTTGTATGGAGAAGTGTAAAAGGAATTTAAAAAATTCCCATCAAAACGTAGAAGAGTGGTAGTGAAGAGCAAGCAATATACTCAGCATATCTCTGGTAAGTATCCCCGTTATGTAGTATTGTAGAACTTTATTAAACTTCCCCAACCAGAGTTTTGCTTCTAAGTGTCATCTATTTCAACTGTGTGCTTATTTTATGTTTCAAGAATGAAAAGCTGGACATATCTTCCGAAGATTATTGAAATAATCGAAATATTAACATTATTTGACATTTAGTTCGCTACAAATTTAAACCGTATCCATGCTTCTCTAATACAAGCAAGAGAGATAATATTTACATTGAGATCAAGGACTGTGATACTCAAATAGAGATTGACTTTTAGTCATACACACATAAAACACATAAGGATATTTTCTCGGACGAGAGTTTAGAAGTATATCAAGTGGTGTAATATTATCTGGACTAACTGAATGAATTAAAATAACTGAGACATATAAATTATAATTTATATATTTTATAAGTGTGTGTGTGTGTGTGTGTTTGTGTGTGTGTGTTTGTGTGTGTGTGTTTGTGTGTGTGTGTGTGTGGGCATGAGTATGTGTGGCTGAGTGTATATGCGCATGACCACGTGTGTATAATATATAGAGAGAGACAGAGAAAGAGACAAAAAAAGAAAGAAACAAACAAACAAACAAACAAACAAACAAACAAAGAAAGAAAGAAAGAAAGAAAGAAAGAAAGAAATAAAGAGGGGTGCATAAATGTGTATATGTATTTCCTGGCTTTGAGTAAAAGAAAATTATATTATTCACAATATTCTCCTCTCAGATTCACACACTTGTTGCAGTAGTCCCTCATACACCAAAAGAAACCTAAGATCAATAATAGAAGAGAGTTACAGGAAGCTAGCTGCTTGCTATAGCAACACTTTTCCGCGCATGTCCACTTCATACATGCTCACACACACTCGCATCAGCAACATCCGTTAATTTCTTTAAAATGGGTCATAACTCCGAAATATTGAATACAAGGGAAGTCTACATTAATTCACATATTTGTTTTCTTGTGGTTTACCTTGCATTTACTTCGCATTGTTTTGGCCTTACCCACCATCCTTTACAGAATATATATATATATATATATATATATATATATATATATATATATATATATATATATATATATATATATATATATATATATATATATATATATATATATATATATATATATATATATATATATATATATATATATATATATATATATATATATATATATATATATATATATATATATATATATATATATATATATATACACATACATACATACAGGCGCAAGAGTGGCTGTGTGGTAACAAGCTTGCTTCCCAACTGCATGCTTCCGGGTTCAGTCCGACTGCGTTGCACTTTGGTCAAAGCGTTGTGAGTGGATTTGGTTGTCGAAAACTGCAAGAAGGCCGCCGAATATGTATATATATATATATATATATATATATAATGATGCGAACAGAAGCAATAGTTATAAAGTGTTGTATAACAGTGGTAGGATACAAGTGAGGAAACAAATAGTAAATTTGAACAAAGGCAGGAACAGTATTTTCCTAGTGTTTCTTCATTCAATCTTCAGAAATAAGGTTTAAATATAATTGGTATGGTATGGTATGGTGTTATGGAGAAAATAACGCGATGGCAAATTCTGTGAGAAATCGCTAAATAAAGGATAAGAAATGAAAATAGTCAGAGATTGTAGAATGAATTAGTAAGTGAGATTGTGAGTGCGTTGTTAAGAAAGGGAAAAGAGAGAAAAGACTTTATAGTATAGAGAAAATTTGAGAGAGAGGTATCGTCTGTCGAAAGAGCAAAGAAGACAAACCTTCGTGAAATTAAATGAGTAAATGTAACAAACTGTTTTGAAATCATCGACAATTACTTCACAATGACAATGTTCAATTAATTGTGCTTTTAAAACATTAGACATTTGTATGAGTCTGGCACCAACACAGGCAGTATTTTTAATCTACAATTTAACAGTATTATCACCAACTTTAATATATTTGATAGAAAATTGTATTTAACCCTGTATTTATCAGAAACTCTTTAACGATTAATTTATTTTGTTTATTTAATTATTAATTTCAATTTAAGTAGGAGTTGTTAGCATCAATAATAATATGTCTGAACCTCAAATTCTAATTATAGTGTTTCAAATAGTTACCGTCTTGATGGTACTTGCGTTTCGAAAGTATTAGTAGAAAATACCATTTAAACCATAGCAATAGCGCTCCGTTTAACCGGCTTTACTGAAAACAAATTCATGATGAGCTTTTAACAACCTATTTTTTTTCCTTTCAAACATTCAGAGAAAAGGTTTTCCACAAGTACGTTGAAAATCCTTAATCCGAAAATTTTCATTTCAAAGAATCATCTTCGACCGTATTTAAATTAATGGGGTTTTGTAGAGCAAATAGCTATGTGCAAGTATGAACGCGGACCTCTTGAATCTTGCATTGTAAACACAAGATTTCCATTTCATTTCTAGATCACTTATTAAATAAAAGATTTGTATTATTACGTTTGTGTAGTTATGCGTTCAAATATTTACTGTTATTTATTTATATCCTAATGACCACTTTCGATTCTCTTTGAGTAATTATGGGTTTTTATTCACATTGTAACACGCATCATCGTTTCCAAACAATGAAAAATTTAGATATTTGAAATATATATTTCTATATCATTTCATTTACCCACGTGGACATGTAGCCCACCCATATTTGGTTTCAAGTTTCGAAAATTTCACTTCGTTCCTTTTATACTTCTTACCTTTCCTTCAATTTCATTTTTCTACGTCAATTCACAAAATTTTCTTTTCCTTTTTCGTTCATGTATTCCTAATTATCTTTGTCACATTCTGTCTTTTTTTTATATATACCTGCTATATTTATTATATATTTTATTATTTTGAATATACATTTTTACGCTGGATCTCTTCTTCTACATCGTTCTCAACTTCCTTTTCGTTTTTCCTTTACTCTTCTTTTCTTATCTTTTTATTTATCTTTTTGTCAACAGTTAAGTCACTGAATAAGTTTTTTTTTCTTTTAGTCTTATCCAATATGACCCAGTACAGATATCCAAGTATCTCGACTGGATGTATTTGAAACACCAACTTTCTATTTCGAGGCACACGAAATAACGATTTGTTAAGATATAATATATAGCTCTACTTTCAGTACTGACAATACTCTTTTCTTATTTTTGTGCCCACCAAAGTCTTTAAACATACACAAATATGTTCATATATTAGTGTGTACGTGTGTGTATAGTGTGTACGTGTACACGTGAACTTGTAACCTATATAAGCAGTATAATCAACTTATGAACAGTATAATCAACTTATGAATATGTAGAAATATAAATACATAAATTTATTCAACAAGTAATAGATCAAAGTGGATAACTAAAACTAAGATTTAGTTTTGGGATTTGGTTTGCAAGATTCTTTATGTGAGTTTGTGTGTTGAAGCATATTCTGTTGTGTCTGCGGAGAGTCATTTTCTTTTTGTGCCTTATAATTTAACACACTCACCGCTAAAATTCCCACTTATCTCTTATTTTTATTTTCCTAAAATTTTTGTTGCGTCTTGCAACCTTTTCATGAAAAGGTTGTCAAATTATATGGCACAAAAAGAAAATGACTCTCCCTAGACACAACAGAATAAAACTAAGATATTATCCTTTCTTTTTATTCGGAAAAGAAGCTAATGTTAAGTCGAACTAAACAACACAAAACTGTCTAGGTGGTCGTTGGGCTTGCTAGTTAAACTCTCTCTGTATCCCACCGATTGTAAATGGAATGGGACAGTGGTTGTATAGAGTTGAGAAGAAGTAGTCGTCACTGGCAAGCTTGTATGACCTTGTAGCCTGTACTTTTGCTAATTGTTTTAGTTATCTATATAGTTGCAAGTGAACATAAACACATGAATCTGAGGAACATCGAGAATGTGAGAGCTGGAAAGTGAAAGTGTTCTAGTAGGACTCGGATAGTATTCATTTTCAGCTACATAAACTTGAACAACGGGAAATAAAGCACTTTTCTCAACGAACCAACCTGTCCAGGAATCGAATCCACGACCTTATGACTGTAAACGTTACCACTTCTGGAATGCCTTTGATTAGCAACCTCTTTGATTAGATGAGACGTGTGACTGAAGAGCAATAAAAACAAGGCAAAGACAACTGAGAACCTCTAATAAACTGTTTATAATGTTTTATTGCTATATCACTTATTTTCACATTCAATAGTTACCGGAAGTGGAGGGTACATTTTACCCTCTGGATCATTCATCATCAACTAATAATGCTTTTTTCCATATTTTAATTTAAGATTCTAAGGTTCTGTGTAGTAAGAAATTTGCTTCTCAATAGTATGGTTGTGGATTCAGTCCAACTGCGTGGCATCTTGGGCGAGTGTCTTCTAGTATAACCACTGTGTGTTTGTATGTCCGTGTGTGCGCGCGTGCGCGTGTATATGGTATATGATTATGTATATTCCTCTTTGTCTTTCTGTTTGTTCTCCACTTGAGAGCTGGATTTTGCTTTGTTTACGTCTATACGACGTAGCGGATCGAATAAAGACCGATTGAGTAAATGCTAGGCTTAAAAACTAAACAGTTGGGTAGATTTCCTTCGTCACAATGCTCCAACATGGCCGCCGTCCAATGACTGAAGTTAGCAAAAGACAAAAAAGCCTGACAAACTCACTACAAATCAAACAGACATATTATGCTTGCGCAATTTTAAGATGGTGAGATGGCAGAAACGTTAGTTCGCAGGACGAAATGCTTAGCGGTATTTCGTCTGTCTTTACGTTCAGAGTTCAAATTCCGCCGAGGTAGACTTTGCCTTTCATCCTTTCGGGGTCGATAAATTAAGTACCAGTTGCACACTTCGGTCGATCTAATCGGCTAGCCTCCTCCCCCAAAATTTCGGGCCTTGTGCCTAGAGTAGAAAAGAATTTTAAGGCGGTGAGCTAGCAAAATCGTTAGCACGCCGGGCAGAATGTTCTATATATTCTGAGTTCAAATTCCGCCGATGTCGATTTTTCCTTTCATCCTTTCGGGGTTGATTGAATAAGTTCCAGTTATGCACTGGTGTCGATGTAATCGACTAACTCTCTTCCCACCAAATTTCAGGCCTTGTCTCCATAGTAGAAAGGGTTGCACAATTTCACTAACAGTTGCGTCTTTTTATAGAAGGACCAGGGGAATATTTCTCAAGGTCTGCTACTACTACATGAAAAAGAAATAGCTTAATGGTTACTATGATACTTAATCTATCGATTGCAATATTTTTAATCAAATTTCTATCAATAAGCCCAGTATTCATCCGGTTATTTTAACGTGAGCCATTCTCAGCTTCAAATTATGCAATGTCGACTTTGAATCTTAAGAAATATTTCACCGCTTAGGGAAATAGGTGGATGATACAAAACATAAGAGAGTTTTAAATTACATCGATAAAAATCTCGATATATTTTTAGCGATACGTCCTGTATTTCGTCGTTTATTTTAACGTGAAACATATTCTCGGCTTTAAAAGCTATAAAATATCGACTTTGAATACTAATAATTTCATTGCTTAGGGACGTAAGCGAATGATAGATAAAAATAAGTGGGTTTTAAAATAGTAAAATCAACTATTTTAAAATAAGAAGTACATCACATGGGCAAATGAGTTTTAATTTAGAGTTTCCATTTGTCTAATTTCATGTCATAGTTACACCACGGAATTATAAAAATATAGCTTTTGTTCGGCAAAGTACAAAAGATATAGCGAGGGAAAATAACTATGAAGTTTTAATGGCGTAAACCTTTTCCACCTGCGTTTACAAAAAGTGAAATGAAATTCAGCGACTGAAATGCTTCCTTGTGTGTTCATAATTTGTTACAGGACTAGATTTAAAACTGAGATAAAATGTACAGTTTATATGAAATAGGTAAATTAATATAATGATCTGTGAGCTGAATATACTGTTGTTACTACATTTACTACTACTGCTGATTAAACAACCTTTCTAAAACCAAATATAGCAGAATGCTGCCGGATAAATGGAAATATGGTGTATGAAAATATCCAAGAGATATCGCTGCGATACTAATGGCTTTTATTGCCATTGGACGGAAAGCAGAAAATAAGCTGTTCCCTGACCGGAGACAAGGTACGCTCTAGTCTCTGGCTTACATGGGAACTGCCTATTCTCACTGTTTGTTCTCACTGTTGTAATGACCTTTGTTGCGACGACCTGGCTGGCTGGTTAAGTACCTCATCCACTTACACACGTCGACTTACAAATCTTACTGACTCTTGTCATTTTATATGCACCGAAATCCCCCGGTAACACACCAAGTATTGTTACCAGATCTTTCTCCACAGAACATCAGTCCTCTAGAAACTTATAAACATGTTTATTGGTAAAAAAAAAATCTACCAGGAAACGGCAAACATCAACAGAGTAAACCATTTGCTCTCGTTTGTAAAATAAGAATAACATGTGTCTAACTATCTATCTATCTACGTGCGCGCAATCACCACAGAGACATACATACCCCCAACACACACACACACACACACATAACACACACACACACACACACACACACACACACACACACACAGAAATATATATATATACATATATTAGGGAGGCATGTATGTAAATAGGGTGCTTGACCAGCGGATCGAATGAGCTTGAGGTTTGGATAAAACATCACGCAGTACTTTTCGCGGCTCTTTCATTCTGGTTTGAATTCGCTCCAAGTTAAGTTATGCTGTTGTCCTTCGAAGTCGATAAAATGAAGTACATATTAAGTACTGGTATTTATAGTATAGTCTAATGCATCACTCCATAAAATTACTTGCATTTTCCTAAATCAGAATGCATTTTCGTCATGCAGGTGTGAGGATGTGTGCATGTGTGTTTATGTGTACGTATGTATATCAAAGAACCTACACAGATGAATACATAGATTCATACAGACTTACACATACAGTCACGCCCCACACTAAGACACAAACACACTCAAACTTGAGTGCATGTGATACTTTCTTTGTATCTTTACTTATATCTTATTATCTCTCAGTGTTTCTTTCTCCATTTTCCCTTCCACAATCTTTACAGATCAATACATGTGCCTCGGCTTTTCCCTCCCTATGCCTAATATAATTATATATACATAAATAAATATATACTTTAATGCATCGGTATCTAACATCCGTTTACTGGAAAGATAGTCACGTTACATGTCTTGTATGTGAATGTATGCAAAGATATGCAAATATAAATGCAATAACGTGCTTAGTATAAACACAATTCAAATGTTCGTTATTGCCGTTTGGATAATCAGCAAACTTCATTTATAGAAACGTTTGACTTAAATCTGCACCAAAAGAATACTGATGATGCGCATGTGCATGCATGATCAGAAATACCATTTTATTTTAAATAAATATTTTCTTTTTTCTTTGTGGGTATAACAGTATATAAGAAATTGTGGATGAGTAAGTGTGCATTTCTGCTTTATGGCTTTTGTCAGCGGTTGTATTGTTGGTATGTTTAATCCTAAGTCGGTATAATCTAGATCGAATTATGATCAAAGAAAATCCAAAAGTTACCACCCGATGCTTCTTTTTTATATATAGATCTCCAATAGACCAACAATAATTTTCTATTTTAAGACGTTAGAATATGACTCTGGGATTTAGGTACTAACTCCTGATTTGTTTCAGCTTTGCTAGATATCATCATTCTAAATGAAATGTTAATACAGTGATAGGTTAGAATTAAATCTCTGGGGAAATGAAGAGAGACGTTAGTAAAGGAAAAATTACATAGTAAAAGTAAGTGAAAATATACTTAATGTAGTTAGCCAAGAGTGTTTTATAAATTAAAATCATAGCTATAATGATGAGGAGAGAACTCATTTTCTTAATCACTAATTTTGATGAACATCAACTTCGGACCGCCCAAAGTACAGCACTTCAGCCTCTGGTGCGGAAATGCTTCCACCTGACCCAATAATACTCATACTATAACCATGTTAGGCAATTGATTTCTGAAGTTGTTAGAATTTTGTAGGACAGAAGACCTCCAGCATAAATATCTTCAGTTCAGTTCGGCGAAAGATGGGTTGCTTTACAAGAATTAAGAGAGCTAATACTTTCATCTGATCAGGTATAAACTCCCTATAGCCACAACTGTTAAGCAGTAATCTGTAACGGATACGATGTATGCAAGTAACACGTCTGCCTAGACATTCATGGATGCTCTCACTAAGCGTAAATGTGAGTGATATTAACCAACCTACTAATAACTCTGCAGATTACTATCGACGTTGAGTATGAGCAGTCAAACACTATTATTCTTAGACAGTTATACAAGTAATCTTTAAAGATACACTTATTTAAAACTAAAGGATAATAATGCTGCATACACATGCGTCATATCAGTATTCCTTTCATTGTGAAAACATTCGACTCTGTCTCTGAATTTAATTCCCGACTAACCAAACAGCATTAACTAACGTCTGAGGTATTTTTATAATAAGCACGTTATTGAATTTATATTGTATTTACAGTACACGCATACATAACATGCGATGCAGCTAACCATGTGAATATAGTAAAAGATACCATTGAATTAATTTCTGTATTTGTGTATGTACAATTATGTTATACTTAAAAAACAAACCAGAGTTACATATAAACGTAGAGAGTTACATATATACATAGAAAAATGAAACAGAAATACACAGAGAAATAGCTAGCTGCCTAGATACAAACACACACATAATACATATGGTATATGTGTGTCCATAGATAGATAGATAGATAGAGAGAGAGAGAGAGAGAGAGAGAGAGAGAGAGAGAGAGGGAGAGAGAGAGAGGGGGGGGCAAATCGCCATATACCCGTGGGCATATGGCGTAGTGGTTAAGAGCGCAGGCTACTAACCCATGATTCTGCGTTCGATCCCAGGCAGTGACCTGATTAATAACAATAATAATAATAATAATAATAATAATAATAATAATAATAATAATAATAATAATAATAATAATAACAATAATAATAATAATAATGACATCGAAAAATACCTTAGGAACTAGAACCCAGGTTCGAAATTTCCCCCAAGACACCTGAAGGATGGAGGGTATATCAACCGAAATGTTGTGTTAACAACAAACAAGATGAGGACAAATAACGGTCAAATGTAAATAATGTAAATAATGTATATGATTCCTCATCTCTTAAATATATAACTGTATTTTTTTGACATATTTTAAAAAATATTTTAAAGTGAAAATGACTTTAAAAATACAGTAAATATTTCGTAAACGACCAGCTCGTAACAACCTCAGGTTTTTTTTCCGAGTGCATTCAACGTATCTCACCTCCAAAGATTTGGCTGCTATTTCTAGCACGCTCTGCAACCACGTAACAACTATTTGCGATAAAGGACCCGAAATACCTGTTACGTGATAGTAGGGCGTGCAAGAAATAGCAACCAAATATTTCCTTTTCTGATGAAAGGAGCCGTTTATGCGTGATTTCGATGTCACATTCGTTGAGAGCGAAATAACCTGGAAAAGAAAAAAAAACACGAACCAAAACTCCGTTGCTGGGAAACTCGGCGAGTTAGGGAGGCTAATTCGTTAGTGTAATGGTAACACGCTTAGTTGCATTAACGAAGGGATGTAGGCTTGAGTCCCAGCGGATAGGAAAGCTTTCTTTTTTTCTGTTGAGGGCTTGTAGGTGCCATCATTAGACTATTTTTCTTAGTCATGGCACGGTAATCGCTATAAGCTTTAGGCTTATATAAATACCATTATTATTATTATTTACAGGATTGTAAAACCCGGCGCCGTATAACAAAACCATTCGCATATATATATACATACATACATATATATATATATATATTTTTTTCTGAATTGTTGTTTTCTCCGTGTTTTTCTCCTTGTCTACGTATTCTTTCTGTTGAAGAGCGTAGCTCGAAACGTCAAAGACTTTCCGTATTCCCGAGCGTCATACTAATACATCCTTTTGTTATTTACACCACCTGTCCTCGTCTGTTGTTGTTTTTTCGTATATTCTCCCATATTTCATGGTGGTGCACCAGCATGACCGCAGCCACTTGGCTGAAACACATAAATAAATATATATATATATATATATATATATATATATATATATATATATACATATATTTATTTATTTACTTATTTTTATATATACGAATAAGCTGTTTATGTGACTTGCGAATGATAATGTTCTTCATATTGGAGCACCAGCTGTATCGAATTCTTACCGAACGTCTACTCCAAAGATACCTGTGTTTATGGCTTACTAGGAAAATGGTTATCTAATTTTTTGTCTATACTAGTCTTATCATTGGATTTCATATTTCTAATTTAACGGTTCTATGATACCTCATCTTTGAAGCCGCTGTTAGCTGAGGCATTATTAAAGTAGGCGGCTGCTTTATCAAATATATGCTTAGAAGAGGAACGATTAGATGTCGTATTACACACGTTGGCTATTAGCACTGTAAATGCTATAAGATGTGACAGGACTGCTTATGTATGTACTTGAGTTACTCATTCGCAATATGATACACAACATGGAATATACCTACATCACTGAATAGTCTATATCTTAGGATTGTTCTAGAAGAAAAATTGAAGAGCTTGTGAGACGGATGAAATAGAAGGCCTTACGTTTTTGATGGTACACTAACACCCATTAGCATGGGAGGTTATGGCTTTAAAGACTCATAAACATCCACTCAAAGCAACAGATTTATCTCCCTTTGAGTCAACCCTCCTTGATTTAGTAACTTATATACATATATATGCGTATGTGTGTATGTGTCCGTACATATATAGAAAAAAAGAACTAAAGAAAGGCAGAAAGACAGAAAGAAAGGCAAAAGAAAGACAGAAAGAAAGAAAGAAAGAAAAAAAGAAAGAAAGAAAGAAAGAAAGAAAGAAAGAAACGAAGGAGCACAAGAGCACACATGTATACTTATCGCCCAAGAACCTTGAAAAATATGTCACTAAGCGACCCACGACTCAGAGAGTCGGAAGCTGATTCTGCAGGATTGAATTACTTGTCAATAGAAGAATTCTGGTTAATATGTACTCCTTTTTCCAATTTGTATTTCTTTAATATGACAATGACCACCTCGCATTAGCAGCAGCCTACGCTATGACAAACAGGTTATCTATTTGTGTATCCCAAAAGTAAACAGATTAGTCCCCGTCTGAGCAGAATTTCCATTAAAACGTTTAGCTTTATTGACAGACTAGCAGTATAGCCCGGCGCTGCCCGGAATTTAGCTAGGATTATTAAGTGATCAAGTGCTTTATTTTAAACCAAAATAAGTAACATCGACATCAGATTTGACCGAAATCCGTTGAAATTGGTTTGGCTGAAAATGGTTTGCTGGCAATTTGATTGGGAAATCCCATAAGGAATCAGTTTATTGGTTATTTTCACTCATTGACTGTTTTTTTTTAAATGTTGCATTAGAGGTCTGCATAGGAGAAGATTGATCTGAAGGTTTGGATTGGAGATCTGGATTGGAGTAACTTAGGAAAACTTACCAACAGCATTAACCAAAAATAAGGGGCCTCTCCCTTCTAGGTTAGCTCTAACCCTTACCCTAACCCTAACCCTGACCCTAAAACCGTAACCCTAACACCAACCCTAATCCTAACCCTAACACTAACCCTAACACTAACCTTAACCGTAACCCTAATCGTAACCGTAAAACCTTAACCCTAACCCTAAAACCCTAACCGTAACACCCTAGTGGAAATCGTGCGGGTGTTAATGTGAAACATTACCAAACCCTTTTTGTGGTCCGAAAACCTGGTTGGTGGGGTGACTGACAAATTGTTACCTACCTTTTTGTTTCATAGTTGTAAAATATAAACAAAACTCTTTCGCGCCCAAAGTAGTATATGTGCGTGTGTGTGAGAGTGAGAGGGGAGAGAAAGATGAACGATTTAAAATAAATAAATGATTTAAAATAAATAAATGATTTAAAATAAATATATTTTAATTGTTGTGTGAGAATGTATATATAATCTCATTATAGAATATAGTGTCTTTCAAAAACATCTTATATTTTAAACTATATCTCATGTTTAAGAAAAAAAAATGCATTTTATATTTTACACTTATTCTGACTTCCTTACCTCCATTTTCTTTCGTAATACGCTTTGTCTCCCTCTTCCACTTTTTCGTTCTTTTTTTCTTTTGTTAGACGTTGGCAAACAAAATCAATCTTCGTTCGAAACATTTTCTTTGCTTTTTGTTTCCCTTTCTCACTTTTTGTTGACTTTTGTTTTTGTTAGACGCTAGCAAACACTCTGTATTTCCCCTTGTCACAAACACACTATTTCTTTCTTTCTTTCGCTCTCTCTCTCTCTCTCACTCTCTCTCTCTCTCTCTCTCTCTCTTTCTGTTTCTCTCTCTCCTTCACGCGCGTACGCACAGATTTGACTTCGCCATGTCAACAAACTTCAAAATTGGTAAAAGTTTATCGATTTTACAGCTATACGCGGATGTCTCTAAGAGAAAAAGTTGACGAAAACGCAGATAGGGTCATGACAAATGTCTTCCTAAATTTGGAGCGACATGCGTACTAATTTGTGGACGTGCATAAATTATATTCACGGACACACACACACATACACATCTCGGCTTTTATACATATACAGATGTCAGCTAATTTACCTTACACAGTCAAGACGCTTAAATTAGACCTAGTTCACCCCTATGTCAGGTTTGTTGCTACACCTCTATATGATATGTCGCATGAGATGGTGGTTTTGTTGGATTGTCTTTTAGGCAACATTCAAAGCTACGCTAAGCTGGCAACACTACTGACATCAAGCGCGGAGTTGTTCGAGAACAGTTTGACGAAAATTATGCGTTCATGGTTTCATGTGAATAAGAAACTACCGGTAGTTTCGAATGGAACATTATTGCAGTCAAACAAATTGCCTCTATCCCAACCATTTACATGAAACTATTTGGCACTGATGAATTGCAATATTGTAACTCATCTGCTGTGAACTGCAACAAGCCTTTGATATAGACATAAACGTCCATCGATATATCCAAAGACCAGGCATCTACACAGTGTCAACAAAGATTTTGTTGATGCTTCTCGTTGTAGAAATGACTGAGAGCCATTCTTAGCACTAGGTAACTACTTGCTATGTTAGTTCTCATCGCTGATTCTAAGCTCCAGTACAACACTTTTCTCCTGAGCTATTGTTATCTATCGCTATTTTAAGCTGTTTCTTATCGTCTCTACTGTTAAGTTATTATTTAGCGGGACTGACTCTAATCAATGTCCGTTTAACTAGTGCGCTAATCTGCTTGTAAACTTTCCGTCTTGCGAGTGATGTATTCAGCTCAGAGTAACCAAACCTCCTACATATGTATTCAATGTTGGTGAATCATGTAGCTCGCAAAACTGCGGTCTGAGATGGCGAATATGGAAAGTCAGGTACAAAAGCTCATATCAGGCACATACTTGAATTCTGGACAATTCTACTCTGCCAAGTGCTATATATCCAATGGTGGAACATACAAAAATACATGCAAAAATACCCTGTTGTTGAGGTTGAAATTCCAATGAAGGAGCCTTAGATCTTAGTTAGAAACCGCTTCTTTCTGTATTGGCAAGAGATCTTGAAATAAAACTAAACAATGACATACATACATACATACATACATACATACATCTTAACTGGCTCACGTGAAGAAATGTGTACGCATTCATAATTCTTATTTGGCCTCCATATTTAATGCGATAAATGTCCTGATGCATGAAAGCAAAGCATCTGCATATATAGAATATGCTTCTGTTTTCTTTGTGTACACACAATAGTGATTGACTTTCTTTCCTATATGTCGTATTAATGTTTTATTGTGTTTCCATGTTCTACCTTTCGTAGAGATATATTTCCATTGAATGGTTTCCTCTCAAACAGATGCAAACACGCTCTACATATATTACTAATTTTATGACAATAGTCACACCAAGGTATAAGCAAAGTGCTGAGTACAAACGAATATTGTAAAAAATATTTGTCTGTTTATCAATGAATAGAATTATGATGCGTGGTGTAACCAAATGAAATATATTCAAACAAATAACTCACCAACTATATAAACTTCGAAGTTTCTGACAACAGCGTTTTTGTATAAGTATAATAAATTTATTCTCTACAATATTATAGTGTAATACTTCAAATCATTGTACAATTGTTTTTATTGAAAGTGAACATAAAAAGAAACATTATTACCTACATATGTGTAGGAATATATATATATATATATATATATATATATATATATATATATATATATATATATATATATATATATATATATATATACACTACGGCATTCCGTCGGTTACGACGATGACGGTTCCAGTTGATTCAATCAACAGAACAGCCTGCTCGTAAAATTAACGTTCAAGTAACTGAGCACTCCACAGACACGTGTAGCCTTAATGTAGTTCTGGGTGACATTGAGCGTGACAGAGTGTGACAAGGCTAGTCCTTTGAAATACAGGTACAACAGAAACAGGAAAAAAAAAGAGTGAGAGAAAGTTGTGGTGAAAGAGTACAGCAGGGTTCGGCACGACTCCCCGACGGAGCCTAGTGGAGCTTTAAGTGTTTTCGCTCAATAAACCCTCACAACGCCCGGTGTGGGAATCGAAACGCGACCCTTGACCACGAGTCCACTGCCCTAACCACTGGGCCATGGCACCTTCACACACACATACACACATACGCACACACGCACACACACACATATACATATATATATATATATATATATATATATATATATATATATATATATATATATATATATATATATATATATATAGTGAAATTTACAGAAAAGCAAAAGACGAAGATAGGTGTATAAACAACAAGCATGGGCATTAGTTTGATGCTTGGGAAGGTCAGAAAGTATTTTATGTTTCGAGCCTACGCTCTTCAACAGAAGGGAACTAAACAGAGGAAATAACCAGAAACGGAGTTTTTAAAAAAATTGTTGATTTAGCGGTCAACCATGGCGACTGGTTGGACAAAGGTAGCTAGAACTAGGAAGAAGAGGAAATAATAATTACTGGTAATCCTAAACGAAGATGCGAACACTAGCACTGACCACTTCCCAGCATCCACGCCATCAACCACACACCCACACCATCATTCACACACCCTCACATTACATTCGCACACACTCTCACACGCACTCATCTACACGTCAAAGTCACAGCTCCTTTCCACGCTTAAACACTGCCACAGACACACGCACCCGCACCTTCGTTTTGGGATCACCAATACTTTATTATCTCCCCTTCTTCCTAGTTCTATCTAACTACCTTTGTCCAGCCAGCCATCGTGATTGACCGCAAGCTCTTAATTTTTTTTATTCTCTCTCTGTTTTTATTTCCTCGTGTTCCTTTCTGTTGAAGAGTGTAGTCTCGAAACGTAAAAGACTTTCTCACCTTCCCGGGCGTTAAACTAATACACGTGTTTGTTGTTTATACACCTGTCTTTGTCTTTTGTTTTTTCTGTAAATTTCAAATGGATATATATATATATATATATATATATATATATATATATATATATATATATATATATATATATATATACCAAATCCTCTCGGCCCGGGGCTAGGCTATAGTAGAAATCATCAGCCCAAGTTGCTACATAATAGGCCTCAACCCGGAGTGAAGTGGTTGGGAACCAACTTCTTACCGCATAACCCACGGCTGTATGTGTGTATTATGTTTGTATATATATATATATATATATATATATATATATATATATATATATATATATATATATATATATATATACATATGATGCCAACCTCTTCACATTTATCCCAAATATAAGTAAATGAATAAACAGATAGATAAATAAACAGGTGATTCATTTCTGACGATAAGAATTCGTCACT
>NC_142934.1:67761488-67768988 GCF_046866305.1 Octopus bimaculoides | reverse complement strand
TACCTCATCTGTGACTTCCTTATACGATTTTCTAAGGGCTCTTTTGAAGGTATCGACAAATCGTTCTGCTTGTTCATTAGATCTGGGTGGATATGGCGCAGTAGTTATATGTTCTACCGCGAACGTTTCACAAAACTTTTAAAATTCCCATGGAATAAATTGTGTTCCATTGTCAGACACTATCTTGTCTGTGATACCAAATCTTGCAACATTCGTGTAAAAAATTTCTCGCTGTTGAGGAGGTTGGATTTTTACACTAACAAATATCAAGCTATTTCGAGAAACTATCAACTGCCGTTAAGTAGTAATAAACATTTAAAGGACTAGCGAAATTAATGTATAGTCTCGGCCACGGAACATCTACTTTTGAACAATGTTTACTTTTATCGTGGGCAACTTTTCATTTCGTTTTGGTTTACATACAGGTGTTCCACTCTGAGTTACTGCATGTTTTTGTTTCGGTCCTTCAGCTGCGTTTAAACTTTTTTGACTGACCCAATTATATTTCCACACAGAACGCTGATGGGCATATACCACAATCTGAATAGTCTGTCCACTCTGTGCCAAATAGATTACGTGAACATTTTAATACACATATCTTTGCTTTTTCGTTCAACCTCAAAATGTTACATTACATACGAATTCACCGAAAAAATATCTTTTTCCAACCTTTTCGATTTCATCAATTTCGGTTTACCGACGTATTTCCATGTTTTTTCGTTTATAATGGTGATATAACCAGTGTCGAACTGCATTTTAACATTTGTATTTCTAATTTTCACCTTCACAAATTTCCTCATCTTTATATCACTAAGTTTTTCCGATGACATATTATTTAATCTTTTTCCTGTGACGTTTGTCATCTCCTCTGACGTTTTGTCATCTTCGCTCTACAGTATGTCTTTATATGTCCGATATTACCAAAACGAAATCACTTCGCTTTTGTAAATGGAAAATTTTTCCTCAAGTGTATACCTCCATATACAAAACATGGGTTTATTTCCTGATTTTTATGTGTTTTTTTTTTAGGAAACACTTTATCTCTATTCTATTTCACATCTGTGTTACTTGGACACAGTATTTACGTTCAGTTTCCTCTGTGTCATGTCTTAATTTGACTAGCCTTTCACATTTTTCTGACACTTGCTCTAGGGTTACATGCTGGTTTTGTCCCAGCTTAGCGAGAATTCTACTTCTAACTTCTGCGTCCTTTCGGCAGTAAATCCCTGTGTAAAAATCAGGCATTTGAACATATCTGGAGTTAATTCACCCAGCTTAAACTTCATAATTCCCTGTTTAAACTACCAGCGCATGTGATGTAGTTCTTGTCATTGTTTTCCTCTATGTTCAGACAGTTTCAACGTATGTTGACCAATGAGCTTTTTTCACTGAAACTTTTACACAATATATCTATTGTGTCATTAAAGTTTATGTCCAAATGTTTTCACGGGAGTACATAATTTCTGTAATGCTCATGTCCTGCTGCCGCTAGTTTTCTTAAGATTAAGCACATTCTCATCTCGTCGTACTAATCTCTACATTCTTTATCGAAGATTTACTCATATCATCTGTAGTATGCTTCGAAAGTAACTCCTTCGTCAGGTTCGTATTTGAACTCTGGTATGGAGTTCGCGACATAGTCTGACGAGGACACTTTTTCTGACTTTTCTGGTATTTGTTGTTGGTGTAGACCCTGTTGTTTCTCTTGCAGTTGTATCTGCTGCTGTTGTTGTACATTCAGTTGTTGTTGTTGCTGTTTTTGCAACTCGAGCAAACCACCTAACAAATTTTCCATAATTTTACGACTTGTTTTTGTAAAATTCGCACAACAAAAGTATTTGTGAGTTTGTTAACTCCTCGTTAATTCCCCATGAGTTTTTAATATCTAGTGAGTTGTCAAAACTCTTCTCGAGTTTATGAATTCCTCGCCGTGTTTATTAATTCCTCGTGAGGTGTTTAACTCCTCATCGAGTTTATTAATTCTTCCTGAGTTGTTTAAATCCTTGTTGCCACAGTTATAATCCTTAAAATGTTATAACGCCCACTTCGGTATACAGTATACTTAGTAAAACCAGTAGCGACACGATTATCTCTGATTGCCTACTACGTACTCGGGAATTTCATGTACTTTTTTTTTTTTTTTACTTATAGTGACTAGGTTATTCCTTTCGTCACGTGGGAGGGGTGTGCCATTATTACTAATTCCTTACAACAGTTTCTTAGCTAGCAATCCTCATAAATGATAATAACTCGACGAGGGGTACTCCACTAGTTACTCATTAGGCCGAAGGTACCTTAGTACTATGAAGTACATTTTCGTTAAGGAATCCCAAGTTAACTCGCTGGAGATATAATTGAATATGAGTGGTGAAGAGAGAAGCCCGAAGTAAAAAATACACACACACACACACACACATATTTCATCGTATTAGCAGCGTCTTCCATGAATGGAATCTCATGTCAGAACGTGCTATACTTCCGGATAAATATGTTGATCACAGCTAAACTAAATTTTAGGCATTTGTCGAGCCATATAACAGGGCCATAAAGACTCAGGGGACAGCATTAGACACCGCATGTCTCGAAAATAGTTTAAACTTTGGTAGATATTATTTTTGAAGAAAACATGTTGTAACTAGCCTTGCAAAGTGTTCGTTTCGTGCATGTGCATGCACCTTGATTACTCTTTTACTCTTTTACTTGTTTCACTCATTTGACTGCGGCTATGCTGGAGCACCGCCTTTAGTCGAGAAAATCGAGCCCAGGACTTATTCTTTGTGAGCCTAGTACTTATTCTATAGGCCTCTTTTTGCCGAACCGCTAAGTAACGGGGACATAAACACGCCAGCATCGGTTGTCAAGCGATGGTGGGGGGGGGGGGGGGGTAAACACACACACACACACACACACACACACACACACACACACACACATACACATATGTATGTATAAAGAGAGAAAAGGATAAAGAGAACAATGGCAAAGTTAGAAATATATTTTATGGATAAAGTCTTACAGCTGTTTCAGGGAAAATCCAATGTATCTCTTCATCGGAGACAGAAATAGTAGAGGAATGGATTATTATATCTATAAGAGGAGAATTATAATAGTAGGAAGTGAGAGTGAGTGTGATATATATATATATATATATATATATATATATATATCTTTATATATATATATATATATATATATATATATATATATATATATATATATATATATATATATATATACATATATACATACGTATATACGACGGACCTCTTTCAGTTTCCGTCTACCAAATCCACTAACACGGCTTTGGTCGGCCCGAGACTACAGTAGAAGACAGTTGCCCAAGGGGTCACGCAGTGGGACTCAACCTGGAACCATGTGGTTGGTAAGTAAGCTACTTACCACACCGCCAAAAAAAACAACGTTCTTCAAACCTAAATTTTTTATATCACTAATGTTTTGATACCAAAACGCACAAAATAGGGCTATTCATGAGGAACATTCCGTTGTTCTGGTTGTGATACTCTTAATTAATATTGTTGTAGGGTATGGTCATGAAATACAAATTGACAGTACAGGACCAAAAGATTTGCTGAATTCCAGGCTTCCTGCTTTTATGAACGTTGTATATATAATTACCAACTGGATTATCTCTTTACTTGAAAGAATACAAATTTTGTAAGATTATATCACATTGATTCTATCAGAGTATTACAGGTTACACGTCAGTTCAGAATCAACTAATTCAGTGATCAAATATTTGAATAGTTGAGCCTTCAGTATCGAAGAGTACGGATTTCCCACCCTCACCACTTTACGTGGGGGTGCTGAAAAGTTCCTGGCGAAAAGCCTGGTCAACCTTCCTTCCGAGTTCTTTTACAGGGCTTAGAAAAACTAAAGGACCGCTGCGATAAGTTTGTTAATGTGAGACGGGAATATGTTGAATAAAATTATAATTAACTGATCCTCCTGTATTTTCTTTTACCCAAAGACATGAACTTTTCAGTGCCCCGTCGTATATACACGTAAAAATGTGCGTTTGTGTTTCTGTATTTGTGCCTGTATGTGCATGCGTATACTTCTGCATATCTATAAATCTAACCCTCTCGCTTTCTCTCTCTCTCTCTCTCTCTCTCTCTCTCTCTCTCTCTCTCTCTCTCTCTCTCTCTCTCTCTCTCTTTGTATATATATATATATATATATATATGCAAAGATACATATATACACATAAACACACGTTCACACACGTATAAATATGTATATATATATATATATATATATAAGCAATGTTAATTCTCTAAATTAGGTATTAACAGTAACTACACGATAAAGTGAAGTATATTGCCACCTACATGTGGCTGACCCCTAGGGGTGGATGTTACTGTTGCTTTTAGCCCCAGGAGGACATCTCCTCCAGCTGGCTTATCGAACAGGACACAGAAGTGTGTCGATAAGCCAGCTGGAGGAGATGTCCTCCTGGGGCTAAAAGCAACAGTAACATCCACCCCTAGGGGTCAGCCACATTTAAGTGGCAATATATTTCACTCTATATATATATATATATATATATATATATATATATATATATACACAAACGCGCAGACGTGCATGTTTTGTAAGGTGTTGGGCGAAGCTTAATGTTGCAGTCAGTGTCCATTTTATAATAAATATGATTTTATTCTCAGTATTGAGTCCCTCTAATGAGAACTTGTTCCGTTGTTATTCTTAAATTTGGTTTAAAATAATTACCTATTTAACCTGTTTGTATATATAGTTTCGTTCATACACAAATTACTAAATAAGAAGCGTTAAATTTAGTGAGTGTGGATTCGATAATTTGCATACTTCAAAAGCGACAAATCACTATACATACAATGATAAAAGCGCAACGTAATCGCAAATGCAGCAACAGATATATAAACTTTCGTTTTTCTTGGCAATGAAGACCAAACATAATTATGCTTCCGACATGACGATATAAAGTATCAAACGAGTCAATGGTTTCTGGCGAGTTAGATAAATACTTCAAGACTAAACATATATATATATATATATATATATATATATATATATATATATATATATATAGGTGTGTGTGTGTGTGTGTGTGTGTGTGTGTGTGTGTGTGTGTGTTTGTGTGTGTGTATATATATATATATATATGTATATATATATATATATATATATATATATATATATATATATATATATATATATATATATATATATATATATATATATATATATATATATATATATATATATATATACAAAGAATAGATTTAAATTATTATAAAAGACTGCCAGAAAACAAGAGAAAACAGACAAATGCTTTCATAAGTATAACAGTTCCTGGAAACGCTCATATGGCTTCTTATCATATATCTAAAATGGTTCGACAAAAAGCTGAATTCTGATAGAGAAGCTATTTTGTATTTCAGGAAAAAAATGTATTAAAACAGCGATAGAAAAATATGTAATATTCCACACATGTCTCTCCTTGTTCCTCGGTTTTTCTGTCTATCTCCCCTATCTCTCTCTCTCTCTCTCTCTCTCTCTCTCTCTGTATTTATCTCTCCCAATCTCTGTCTTGCTTTATGCGTGTGTATCTCTCTAAAAAATGATATTGTTTGTAGATGGATTTTGATATTTCCAATTGATATTGAAGAAAACACATACTGTAATAAACACCCATTGCACGTTCATAAACCATCTGACAAACCAATAAAGCGCTGCTATGAGCATTCTAGAAATAACAGACACTACCTTGAAACTGGAAATCAGCATGGAATTTATGAGGAGGTGTTTGTACCAATAAAGTACTTTCTTGTTTAAAATCTCTTGAAACATTGTAAAAAAGAAAATTCCGGATCATTACTTTCGTTATAGTTAAGCGTTGTTTGCAAAATCTTTAGGTATCGAATTTAGACAAGATTAAAAGCTGATGAAATTATTAATTTTATTAAAAGCACAAAAGATTGGCTGTAAATCATTTGTATTCACAGAGATTTGCAACAGCGACTTTTCTACACATCAAAATGCGATAGATATCAAGACGAAAGTTGTTCTGCCGTATGTGTGAGTTCCGATAATCGCTTCTTCAAATTTTGGAAAATCATATCAATACACATTTGTTAATATATCCAATGTAAGTTTTTTTTTATTTCTCTCCTCCAATATTTGTCAAGCATTTTGATCACTTTGAACCAAAGTATGCAAAATGAATATGAAAACTCTTTAAATCCAAGGAAAAATTGACGACAGTTGAGAAAAACAATGATGTACAAATGAAAGAAAAACCAATATACGATAAGGTGGAATGATTTTTATTAGTAAGTATACATCATTTGAAGAAAATAACTCTTTTTCATGGGTGGATATTGGACAACAGAAGAATAATTGAGAGTATTTTCTTCCATGATTAAATTTGGTGGATTAGAAACCGTCTCGTGAATATTTGAACTAACATTAAGGCTACTATATTCACCGATCGTGGATTTAATATTAAATACGCATAGCTGTTCCTAAGAATAATTTGTCTTCCATGAAAAATTTTCCTTACGTAATACGAAATCTTTTTGATTCAAGTTTCAATAACATATTTTCGTGAATTAAGAGTTCTATACAAACGAAGATTAGACGAAAAAAAGAAACGAATATGGATTGAGAAGATGTAAGTCTGTTTGTGTGCACAAAAGTCTCGACACCGAAAAACATGCTTTGCACAAGAATGAGAAGTAAAATAGCGTAAGCATTAGTTTGAAGATATTTTTTCTATATTTTTCAACTGTAAAACAATATTTTTTATAAAAGAAAAAACAATGTTCATGCGACGTGCAATACTAATTTTTTATCTGAACTCCAGTGTATCACGAAGTCAAAAACATTGAAAACTGTCAAACTAAATCCTCATTGTTATCTTTTGTATAAAGTGGATATGTATCATATCTAATATCACCGTCATACAGTTAACAAGAAATTATAGGACTGGTTCTTTCATGACATTAACAAATATCCTCTAATGTTACAACGAGAAGAAAAGTATCTAACACATGAAAAGTATATATATATATATATATACTTTTTTACTTGTTTTAGACATTTGACGGCGGCCATGCTGGAGCATCATCTTAGGAGATTTTTGTCGAACAAATCAACCTCAGGACTTATTATTTGTAAGCCTAGTACTTATTCTATCGATCTCTTTGCCGAACCGCTAAGTTACGGGGACGTAAACATACCAACATCGGTTGTAAAGTGATGGGGGAACATACACACACACACAGACACGCGCGCGCACGCACACACACACACCCATACATGTTTTTTTCACGTCTGGCCCTTCTTGTTTATTTTCACTGTTTCGTTTTCCTGTCGTGTTTTCTGTTTGCCACTAAATTCCTCTGCATTAAAAATTTAATTTAATTTAATTTAATTTGTTTCCGCGGGAAGAGCTATTCTAACAATGCGTCCTGCCTTAACTCTTCGAAACGCTTAGTTTAG
>NC_142934.1:67753988-67756488 GCF_046866305.1 Octopus bimaculoides | reverse complement strand
CTGCACTGGTGGCAGCGATCGAACGAGAGCAACCATCACAACCTCCACCACACCCACCACCATCACCAACCACAACGATCATCACCACCACCACCACCACCACCACCTTCATCATCATCATCAAAATCATCATCATCGGTAGCAGCAGTAATGACGGCGGTAGCAGCAGTAGCAGCCTGTAGTAGCACACGCCAAACGAACAAGAGAGAAAATTCCCATTAAAATATACACACTTGTTTAAATCGAGCAATAGAATGTAGTTGTACGTCGGAGGAGGGTATCTAACACCCTACTCCTAACGGAAAAATATCTGTCTGTCTGTCTGTCTGTCTGTCTGTCTCTCTCTCTTTCTTTCTTTCTCTCTCTCTCACTCTCTCTCTCTCTATCTATCTATCTATGCATCTCTATCATTATCTTTATCTCCGGTTGTATATACACACACATATTTATATATATATATGTATGTGTGTGTGTGTGTGTGTGTGTGTGTCTGTATACACACACACACACACACACACACACACATATATTGCTTCTGTATACAACTGTACGTTACCTTCCTGCATTCCATGCTACTAGTCTCCGATATTGGCAGTTAATAATAATAATAATAATAATAATAATAGTAATAATAATAATAATAATAATAATAATAATAATAATAATAATAATAATAATAATAATAATAATAATGATAATAATAATAATAAGTAATAGTAATGTGTATAATCATAGTCATGATCATAATCGTGATGTAAAATGCTGCTAATTACCACACACCTCATTGTTATTGTATACTAAGCTAGGATCCCACTGTATGCTACCGTTGAGAATAGAAGCTGTACTGAATAAGATAAAAGGAAGAAACAAAGAAACCGAAAATGAAATAAAATAAAATGAATTGAAAGAAAGAAAGAAAGAAAGAAAGAAAGAAAGAAATAAAGATAGAAACAAACAAACAAACAAACAAAGGAAGAAAGAAAGAAGGGAAGAAAGAAGGTAAAACAAAGTAAATAGATAAATAAATAAAATAGAAGGGGAATTCGAAATTAAAGAGAAAGGAGAGTGAAGAAGTAGGAGTGAAAGGAAGTCAAACATTAAAAGAGTAGGAGTAGTTGGAATAAGAAGAAGGGTGGTAAAGGGGAAGAAGAAAGAAGAAGAAGAAGAAGAAGAAGAAGAAGAAGAAGAAGAAGAAGTAGTAGTAGTAGTAGTAGTAGTTAGTTGTAGTAGGAGGAGGCGAACACCGAAGGAAACAAGTGTGTGTGTGTGTGTGTAAGCGTGCCTGTGTCGTACTGGCAACTGCTGGCAGTATCAATTTACATTATCAGCAGTCGATTTCACCTTAATATGCACGCAGAGAAGACGAACACGCCGATGCGATTACACAAGCGAGCATTTCCATATAAATGCGCTGGCCATATGAATTAGTGTTGCGAACAAGGACTAAATTCTACCCTGTGAAAACCATACTAGGAAAGAACGAATACTTGTAATTTATTGCGCGTGTGTGTGTGTGAGAGAGTGTTGTTTATTTACGACAACTATTTTGGGTGCTTTTGTTGTTAATTTCATTCAACCATAATATTTTGTAGGGACCGTATCAAGAGAAAGATTTTTGCTTATTTGTGTTCTAATGTTTGACATTATATCGACGCACTGGAGTTAACGTTCATCATCGTCAGTCAGTCCATCATCTCGATGTGAACAGCATTCATATGTATGCGCATCGCTGTATGTATAATACATATACATCTTGAAAATTGCTCCTGTTTTACTCTTCATTTCATCTGATTTGACGTATATATTTTACATGCATACGATCGTGTGTAGATACGTTCCCGTAAAAAATATTTACACACGAATTTCACCAATATCCGTTCAAAATTACTACTATCGGAGAATAGCTGCGGAGAAGTATACTTCAGTGAAGTCACTCGGTCTGGTCAATACATCTTCTTTATTGCTGTTGTGAGATAATTGATGTTACACACTACTTGGACATAAATACAAACACATATTTTCTTCAGTTTTGTGTGTGTATATATATACATATATATATATATATATATATACACACACACGTATTTATATTTGTTCATATTTACATATAAATATATTTGTACACAAACATACACATGAACATTTATATACACACACATACACACACATATATTCATTACGTTAACAACAACAATAAAACGGCAACACATTGCGAGCAGGGAATCTAATAACTCCATATCGCTATAGCTTTTACTGAACCACTGTAAACAACCATGTCGGAGAAAGCGGCAGATCTTCCTGAAATTTTGGAGTTAAATGTTGGTGGAGTGTCTTACACAACTACATTAAATACACTAAGGAAAGAACCTGATTCTTTACTTTCACAGATGTTTTCAAACTCTGGAAAAACGCCGATTTTACGAGATTCGAAAGGAAAGTTTTTTTTGGATCGCGATGGTGTGCTTTTCAGATACATTCTTGATTACTTACGAAATCAAAA
>NC_142934.1:67728988-67746488 GCF_046866305.1 Octopus bimaculoides | reverse complement strand
TGCACATTCACATATATTTGTATCATGCTATGATATCCAAATATCTACTGATTACCTACAAGTTATACCTGAGATATACTTCAACTATTTAAAAGTAAATAGTATAGTATAAAATGAATACCTCCAGATATACGACCAAGTTTGTGTTTTATTGAGAAGGTAATATTGACAGCGTAATATTCGGTCTTATTCACGTGCATTATGGTTTAAATTAAATTAATAAATTAATAATATTGCATATATCCGTAATACTTAATAGAAGACATGCTACACTTAACAAATTGCTCTGCCAAAATATTATCAGTTATTTACATATTAAATGGGTGTTTACTGCTCTACGTCACTGTTTCATTCTGTCTCTCTCTCTCTGTATATATATATATATATATATATATATATATATATATATATATATATATAAATGTATATACGCACACCTATATACAGATATACACAAACATGTTTGTGTGTATGTCTGTGCGTGAGGTGTGTGCCTGTAAGTGTGTGTGTGTATCTATATATACAGAAACACACATGCACACACAAACACACACACACACACACACACACACACACACGCACACATATACGTGTGGCTTTAAGTAGTTTGATTAACGACCATATGGTTTCGGGTTCAGTCCCACTTCGTGGCACCTTGGGCAAGTGTTTTCTACTATAACCTCGGGCCGACCATAGCCTTGTGTGTCGATTTGGTAGAGGGAAACTGAAAGAAGCCTGTCATGTATATATATATGTGTGTGTGTGTGTGTGTGTGTGTGTGTGTGTGTTTGTGTGCGTGTGTGTGTGTGTGTGTGTGTATGTGTGTGTATATGTTTGTGTGTGTGCTCCCCCCGTCCAACATCGCTTGACAACCGATGGTGGTGTTTGCGTCCCCGTAACTTAGCGGTTCGGCAAAATAGTCCGATAGAATAGTACTAGGCTTACAAAGAATAAGTCATGGGGTCGTTTTTCACGACTTAAGGCGGTGCTCCATTATGGCTGCAGTCAAAATGACTGAAACAAGTAATAGAATAAAATAATGTATATATATATTCGCGTGTATGTTCGGTGGGAGTGAGATGATGGGGGAAAGAGTTAGGTTCAGAGATAGAGTAAATGGTTTTCAACTCGAGAGATACCAACGTATAGGTACATATATGTATACATGTCGGTGTCTGAGACCGTATGTGAATTTGTGTCGGAGCGTGTGATTTAAATGTGCATATGGACAATAATATATATATATATATATGTACATATATATATATATGTATATATATATATATATATATATATATATATATATATGTATAATGAATATGTATATACACAGAAAAACATACATACACATATATATACACACACACACACATATATATATATATATATATATATATATATATATATATATATATATATCAGTACACACAAACATAGAGTGATAGATAGACAGACAGACAGACAGATAGATAGATAGATAGATAGATAGATAATAGATAGATAGATAGATATTCTGTGATCATTTTCTATCTTTCAATAAAAAGGCCTGCAGCTATGTGGGATGCTGTCTCCATTAGTTTTGTGTATCGTATCGACCACACTGTTTCCTCTCATTTAAGTATCGATCTTCGAGTTTCCTTTTAGGTTGGAAAAAAATTAGTTGTGGGTCATAAAGGAATAAAACAGCATGAATTGTCCATAGTCGTAAAGTGATGTACGTATATGTAAACGTATATATGTGTGTATATATATATATATATATATATATATATATATATATAGATATATATATATATATATATATATATATATATATAGTGTGTGGGTGAAGAAACTGTCGTTTAAATTACGCAAAAGTTGAAATAACACTGATATCTCATTTTAAGAGATATATTGACCAAGATTGCTTTAAAAATATCATTAAATACTAGAGTATAATCTGTTACTTGTCTCAGTTGTCGAACTGCAGATAAGCTCGTGTTAACGCCCTGAACGTTTTAGTGGAACAAATAGATCAACCCTAGTACTTGATTTTTAAGCCCAGTATTTATTCGATCGTTAAACTTTTGGCGGCTCGCTAAGTTACGGGGTTGTCAAGCATTGAGGTAGAAGAAACACAATGACACACACACACACACATGTACGATACATATATATATCTGTGTATGTATATATATATATGAAGGGCTTCTCACAGTTTTCGTCCACCAGTTGCACTGCTCAGGCTCTAGTAGGACACACTTGCCCAATGTACAACGCAGTGGGGCTGAATCCAATACCGCATGGTTTGCAAGCGTACGTCTTACCGCACGACCACGCCTAATTGTTTGTTCTTTTGCATCTGCTCAACATTTAAGATATACGAGAACTCAATCGAGGCATCCATTCTAATAGGATGACGTTTGTTTATATTTCTATGCATGCTTTATTTGTACCACCTGAATGACTTTTTTTTATTATAATTCTAGAACATATGTCTCTATTGTTAAATTCGCTCTGTTTCACCATATTGGAGATAATGCAGTGGCACAGTGCTGTGGTAAAATATGCGGTTCGAATTTTAATTTTACATAATATATGCCTTTCTATCTATTTATCTGTCTGTTTGTGTGTGTGTCTCTCTCTCTCTCTCTCTCTCTCTCTCTCCCTCTGTAAGTCTGTATATGTATGTATGTATGTATCTATCTATCTATCTATCTATCTATCTATCTATCTATCTATCTATCTATATGTATATATATATATATATATATATATATATATATATATATATATATATATATATATATATATAATGTATGTATGTATATATATATATGTGTGTGTGTGTGTGTGTGTGTGTGTATGTATGTATGTATGTATATGTATGTATGCATGTATACAAACACCAATTGTAATTATGATATGAGATATTACAGATGAAATGTGTTATATGACTTTTAATTTACTCCGAAAATAGCTGAATAAATCTCTCGAATGTGGGGTTCTTATCGAAAGATGATAATTTGATGTCCATCGTGCAGCTGAACATAGTTTATGTAGCCAATATGCTTAATTCATATTGCCTGCGGCTGTATTGTTGTAAATAGGTATGACGGGGTCAAATGGCCAACAGATGTGTTCATCAGTAGTAAAGGCAATTTGAATGTTTGGCGTACAAGTCATCTCGTTGTCTTGCTTTTTAAATGCCTGATGTATATAGCTCAGTATAATGTTTCAATTTTCCGGGATTTGTTGTATTGAAAATTTAATGTACAGCTTAGAGATTATCACGTCAATATCTGCAAGAAAAACGTAGATACGAAACAAATTCCAGAAGGTTGATGCTGGAGTGACGAATATGGTGATTATTTATGTGAGATGTGAGTGGATGAGGTAGTATATCTGACAAAAAGAGGAAGAGAAATTGGAACATTGGTAGGTTTCGATTCGTCGTGGTATTAAAATAGACAGTTCCTGCTGATTGTAGTCTTTACGGTACAGTAGAAAAGACTACGCTAGATGAGGGCAGTTCTGTGGTCAAGTGATTGTTATAAGCTGGTAAGTAATTTTTGTCAATTAGCCATTTGGCTTTCTTTTGAATGTGATCATGAATGCTTCTCTGTATAGAAGCAGGAGGACGCCATATGTTGATGCAGTATTTCAAAGTGTCCTTCTATTGAGTTTTATACAGTCAGCAATAGAGAAGCTCATGCATGGCCTAACCTTGTAGGGAAAGGCCAGTACTTCTGACACAAATCTAAAGTGTTATCAGAATAAGATTCTAAGCCGCTATGAAGTTAATGTATATAAAAATTGTAATGAATTTGAAGATTCTAACTGCTTTGTGTCAAGTACAAAATAAAAGTTTCAAGATTGTTTTCTTGATTTTTACAGTGCACCATGTTCCCATTAGGTTTTGGTTGAAGGAGATATTACAAAATATATTCGACGTGGTTAAAATTGTTCAAAATAAATGAAAATTTCTTTTTTATTATTAAGCATGAGTGAGATTTGTTAGCGATATAAGAACTGAGTCTTTAATGCACAATTAAAATATTTTCAGTGATATAAGCGATGTTTGAAAGACGCTTGATTTGATAACGTACATGAAATGCGTCGACAGAATATGGGAAAGAGTGAGGTCCACTTGCAGAAGCAGCGATGGTACGATCTGGCAGAAAGCTTCTGACCCAAGAAATGAGAGTGAGGTGGGGTATACACCTGATTTGTTTAGACAAGTGATTCTAAAGTTATGCATGCTTTACTGATGTCAACCTCAAGGATCTTATTTTTGCCAAATTCCTGAATGGCGAAGGACCACTCTTGTATCATATTGAAGGTCTGACATTCAATAGTTCTATCTTTATATAAGATGTCTATGTAGCTATTATGGTGTGAGCGCGAATACGTTTGTTTCCAGATTTAAAATATATTAAAGTGATATGCAGAAGTGGCTACTCTACTGGTATTTATAATACACTGCAATTTTATGCGTTCAAAATTACTCAGAGTCGATTTCGTATTGATTTCTCATTATAGTGGTAATATACTGCATGTGGACCATTAAATCTGAACCCCAAACCATCGGTATTTTGTAAATAATAACATTAATATATATTATCAGAATGATTGTAAGGTATTCAATATTCATTACTGTAATTACGTTGATAATGTACTTGTTCCAACTTTTTTGTCCTAGATATCGTCTTCAAGATTATGTAAAAACAAATAATAACAATGATGATGAGAACGAGGAGAAGGAGAAGCAGAAGGAGAAGTAGAAGGATAAAAACGGAATACTGAAAATTAGATGAGATATGGGTAAAGAAAATCCAACACGTTTTTCTGATATAAAGCCTACAGTTTGTGATATTTCATTCGGCGACATATGAGAAATAGTGACATTCATTATTTAGTGTATTGATACTCGACAAGTACCGAGATGCTTATAATCAATAATTAAAATCTGGACACTGATTCAACTCACCGAGATGTTACATTGTTGTTATATTGTTGTTGCTTTCTAGTCATAAGTCAGCTCTCATGGCAGACATATGTTCAAAGAAATTCATGCCATGACCACTCTGTATTTTTATTTTTTTATTTTTTTATTTAAATTTTTTATTTTTTACAAAACTGTGTACCCTAAAATACATTTTCTTGTTTAATGTTTTAAGAGAACAATGTCTGATTTGGGGGGAAATTCAATTGCTACTTCTAGCTTACGAAAGGCCTTGGTGAACCCTTCACTATGGGAGCTTTCCTTTTATTGTATAGCTTGTTTGTTAGGTATGGGCACATGTCCTGCAAAAATAAGGTGGATAAATTTACGTGTTTCATTAATTTACTAACTCAATTGAAATTGCTCTAAACATCTCAAACTTCAGCTGGGAAAAATTAGCTTCACTTGCCTATTTTTCCAACTTATATTCAGCTCTAATTCTCCTTTTGCTAAACGGGGGTGGTAGAATGGAGGAAGATGTAGAAAATGGACTAAGTATCAGACAATGTAGAACAGTCTCCGTTAAATGCATCCAAGGTTCAGGAAGTGACGCTAAACTGCCTGACAGTCCACCATACTTTACGCACAAGATTTTATCGATCTCAAGGTTATTCTATATCCCACACAGTGGGTTAGAAATGGAAAATTACTGCAAAGTAAAATGTCTTAATCATAGATATACGCTTTCTGTAAGCTAAAGGCATGTGATGCAAGTGATATGATTGAAATGATTATGACCTCTTACATAAAATTTGGAGCCCTTTTCTCATATGAACATTTTTTTTCCTGCAATAATATGGAAAGGTAGAGAAGTTAATAGAGAACAAGATTTTTAATTTCACAACTGTTAGTTTCATATATGTATCAAATGAATTAAAAATCCACTTTGGCATATTTGACTTTCGTAGTTTTGAAGTCAATATAGTTAGCTTTACTCATAATTCAAAATGAATATGCGCCTGACCTAGAAATCTTTGGTCTTGAGCCAATGTGTAAGACCATTCTCGTTAGAATTAGAGTGCAGTCATGAAACATACCACCAGCGTTTTCTCACATAATCTTTAAAAACAAAAGGAAATCGAAGACTTTATTAAAATTCTCCTTTGTGCATTGGGTGCCAAGTATATACAAAGTAATATGAAATGCAAGCTGTTAATGAGGATTATACATGCAAATACTTGAATTCCTAGTGTACTGATTAAAATCAATAGAGAAACCAGGAAACGGAAGATTATTGCATTTATTTCTGCATGGTTTAAGATTATAAAGGCGCACCAGAAGCGAAATTTTAGGGTGAGATATTAATGGAGCACAATGACCATATATTATTACTACTATTTACCTAATGGAGCGCAGAGAGATGGAAATAGTTTCAGAAGGTTGAGCCAAAAAAAAAAAAAAAAAACGATGCTGTGTAACACTTTTAATCCGGGGTTCAAGTATTGTTGTATCATCGCATCGATTTTAACACCTATCTAATTAGGAATCATGCTGTGTTTATTTATTTAGTTCTTTATTTTGGTTTTTGTACAGACAAGTAAGAGGAGATCAGTGTCATCAAATGATGCTCAGCTATTGATGAACTGCATCTATAATCAATTTCAGATTGAAGCCATTTCTATAGCCTTTTGTCAAGAATGTCTTTGTTGAAAGAATCAATGGGCCAATTATAGCGAATTATCAAGTAATATACGTTCTGGTGACTAATAGCCGAGGGAATAGGATTTTGTTCGTGGTAACTGATGGGTCGATAGTTCGAATACTCTCCTTGACCTAGCACCGTATTTAAAGCAGCGCACCTAACAATTCACAGGCCAATTCATCTAGTTTTCAATAAGTGTCATAGGTTAAGATAACTAATTACATTAAAAAAGAAAACATCGCGTAACCAACGAGTGTTTCGTAATTTTGAGTTCAAATTTCATGAGGGAAAAGCTTAGAGTGCGCATTGTTCTTCCCAGTTAACTTGTCCAGATCCAAGGATTTGGTATCTGATTATTCAAAATGATTATTACACACACACAAACACATTATTAATTTACTTTATATAAATTTAAGTAACATTTCGTAAACTGAGAAAAAGTCCAATATTTCTGGAGTGTCGGGGAATATTTGATTAAATTGGCCTTAGCACATACCTGCTCCAAAAAAGCTAAAATACAAATGTGAATTTTTCTGTTTACCTATAAATCAATAGACAAGAGTCAGAATTTATGACTTTTCAGGCCCCCAAAATAAGCAAGTGTTCAAATGTTAATTTCTGAATGTTGTAAGCTGGGAAAGAACCTTGGTGGAAATAATTTAGCAAATCATTAAGGATGGAATCTATAGTTGGGGCTTAATAGAGACATTGAGAAAGTGGAGACAGTGAAATTTCAGAGAAGCAGATGCCACATAGGAGAGGCAGAAGAGAGAAACAAGAGATTTATAAGAAATTTGATGCTATTGTTTAGCCACATGTCAACTCCTATAGAGCAGACTCCTGGTCGAAGACGTTCTAGTGACTCCAGTATTGCCTGTTTTCTGACGTACTTTTCCACAATTGCAATATGCTCTTTATAAACGATGGTATGATTGAGAGTCATTTGGCAGTTATTTTTTGTAGTAGTTGCGACATGATATAAGTTCTATTATTGGGTTCGTAGATTCCTGGGTTCCTATCCAGCAATTGTAGTTATGTTGGTAAAAGAGTATTTTCCAAACAGTTGAATCAACTGTTTTGAATGTGCAGTCTTGGAATATTGCCTGCGTACAGGTAGTGACATTCTAGATACAAGAATAGAATTCGAAGAACGGTGCATGTCTTTGTGTGTGGCGGGTAGCAGCAAATGTCAGACGGTCATATATGTCATTTCGATTATAGGACATTAACCTGAACTTTGGGAAACAGTATAGTTGGCAATAGAGAGATCAAGGAAAATCTCACCAGTACATGTTGCAATGCAGCTACGAGTCAAAAAACCATACTACAAAAGCCATAATGGAAAGGATGGAACCTGTAATGAATATCTGCAGAAGCACATTAATCAGAATTTCTTATGTCACTCAAGTCTAAAGTTCTCTGAGGCAAAGTTTAAGATTTAGAAGGCAGGTAGCAGACACCTTATGTTAAGTCTGATCTCTGCCGAAAGCCTGATGGCAGTGTCTTAGAAAACATACATGAGTACATACATAACTACATACATAAACACGCCTATCCAAACACGTATGGTGAGAGAGAGAGAGGGGGGAGGAATAGAGGGAGAGAGAGAGGGAGGGAGGGAGAGAGAGGGAGGGAGGGAGAGAGAGAGAGGGAGGGAGAGAGAGGGAGGGAGAGAGAGAGGGAGGGAGAGAGAGAGGGAGGGAGAGAGGGGGAGGGAGAGAGAGAGGGAGGGAGAGAGAGAGAGAGGGAGGGAGAGAGAGAGAGGGAGGGAGAGGCAGACAGATGAGACATATAGAAGGTGAGAGAGTGACAGAAAGAGAAAAAGATAGACAGATACAGAAAGACAACGGGAAATAAATAGATCGAACGATAGATAGATAGATAGATAGATAGATAGATAGATAGATAGATAGATAGATAGATAGATAGATAGATAGCCAGACAGACAGACAGACAGACAGACAGACAGACAGACAGACTGACAGACAAACAGACAGATAGCTATATAGATAGATAGATAGATAGATAGATAGATAGATAGATAGATAGATAGACAGAGAGAGATGATTTTGGTGCAGTTTTGTTAGCAACTTCACATGATGTAAGTATAGTGATAGTCTAAGCTATCGTTATTTAATGTTTCCATTCTTGGTTAATAAAATTTAAGTCGACTCGAGCAGAATATCAGAGCAAAAATATTGGAAATATTACTTTTCTTTGTCATATTTATTGCTTAAACTTCATGTGTAAGTAACACGTATTTATTTGCCACAGACTTGTTCTTTAATGAAATATTATAGTTTGCTATCATGCTATGTGTGTTTATTATACTTTATATATTTATGCGTGTGTGATAAGAAATGCTTGTCAATTTCGACGCACAATGCTTCAGCAACTCCCAAAAGTATCAAGTCTTTGTAAGACATCAAACCAGCTTTAGATCTATAATCAAGAGTAGAGTTGTCGTAGAGGCACTTGGCCTAGTAATCATGGTATTGCGCTTACGGTCGCTAGATCGTAGGGTCGATTTCCGGACCAGGCGGTACGTCCTGTTTGTGAGAAAAATACTTCATTTCATGTCGCGGTGTGAGTATAGTAGAATCGTTGCTGCATCGGCAGAAATGCTTTATGGTATATATATATATATATATATATATATATATATATATATATATATATATATATATATTCCGGATCTATACATTCAGTGTTCAAATGCCATCTGCCAGGAGAAAGCAACGGAAAACCATTCCAGTATTCATCCCAAGTCCAGTCATAGTAGCCGAAATTCCAGTAATATACTTAACGGCAGCAGTAGATAGTATGAGCTCTCACATATAGTAAGTGTTGAAGAAGATTCACATGCACAGGACCTGCCCAGTAGCATACCACTGCTAGACTGGACAGTTGTCATAATCGCATTGCGAACGGTGCAGAACAAAACGGTGACATGCTGGAATTAATATTCTCGTTTTCCCTATACGTTGTCAGCATGCCGATCTAGCCATGAAAACAAAATTACTACAGTTCATAGCATAGTTTTTGCTTCTATAATTTACACTATTCTATGCATATTCAATTAAAATTATGTTATGGATACATTTAAAAATATATGAATTCGAACTCAATTGATCTTTGAATCTTAGGAGTGATAACTCAAACAAATCTATTAAGTTGGATGTAACAGAAAACCAGGGCTGGGTGTTTTTCACGTAGTCCGAATTACTTGATCAATCCATCTAAAGTGAAACTGGATAAGAAAAGCTTTTAATATCTGGGATGCTACTTTCCTTGAAACCATCAACATTACGGACTCACTTATTCTCTGTATTGGTTTTATGCAGGCAACGATCTGGAAGATGTCTAATTCTTCTATAGAGACATGCAGGATGTCCAAATATCAGGTTCGTAGAGTAAAGTAGCAAGTTCTACAGGTACGCATTCATCAGATTTTCTTTTCAGAATCAGGCATCTCACGTTCCAAACTTAGTCCAACAATATACGAAAGGATGCGTGGTTGCTTTAGACGAACTATTAAAGAACTCACTATCATGAGTGGCGCTTGTATTAATTCTATTCTTCAAATAAGGACAGAACTTATTTTAAATCGTTCCTATCAATTTTTACGTGGTTTACTGGAGTATTAAGGACAGGCTTGGTGAGTTTTACTCCTTTATGCTTAGGAGTTGTCTTGGGTCGGTGAATAATAAGCATTTTCATTTAAGATTTACGTGAAACGAAGGATTTTAACAACATGCGAGAAATGTTTCACAAATAATGGGGCAATATCAAAGAAAGTTGCTACAAAAACTGCATCATCAGCAAACATATCGAAAACAATTGTTGCCCTGTTCAGTGTATTTGGTTTGAATCTCTAGTGCTTAAACAATTCTCCACTAATATGAGAAACAAATATGACCTCCTCCTGTCTAACACATTGAAGTGTTGCTGCAGGCTTCTGTTTAAAGCAAAGAAGGAAAAGATACGAGAGCAAACCCTGATAAAGGCAAAGCACACAAAACATAACTGCAAATTAGTTTTATTTATTTAACTATCAACCGTTATTAGGAAACTAGTTTCGTTTCTTCTCTAGGGAATATTTTAAAATTGTAACACAACATCGTCTTTTACACATATGGAAACACACGCGCGCGCACGCATTCATAAGCATGCACACACTCACAGACTCTCTCCCGCTCACACACACATACGTACATACATACACACACACACATACACACACACACATACGCGTGCGAACACACACACGCACACACTGACACATACACTGACACATACACTCACACATGATCACACACACTCATAAAAACAGAAATTCTGATGTAAAAACGGAGAATAATTTTTGCTTGTATCAACGCACACACGCTTATACTCAAAAACATGGATACAGATTGATATGCATTCACAGATTAACCTCACACGTACATCGTACCAACACTAACATGTGTCCTCAAAATTACATTACAAATGCACTTAGATATGCCGACATACTAAATGTAGCACAAAAATTTCTATAGGCAACCGCACGTACATTCAAACGTTACTAGAGTATTCATCTACTAGCACAATATGGAATTTCCAGCGTTATCTATATTTCAATTAAAAAGGTTTCTCAAAGATAATTCACGCGAATACTAGTCATATAATTTTGCCGTACAAATGCAGCTGTACATGTACTACATTATATATACACACATCAAGATAATATGTCAAGTTTATATATCTGGGTCTATGTAGGTATCTACGTATGTTTGTGAAGATGCGTAGTTTAGATACTAGTGTGTTTCGCTCATTATTGTATGTTTGCCGTTTTGATTCCTGGACAGGGTGATGCGTTCTGTTCTTGAGCAACAAACTTCATTTCAGGCTGCTCCAATCCACCCAGCAGGCAAAAATGAGTATTCCTGCGACGGACTGGCGTCTCATCCACTAGTGGTTGGGGGTGGATATTTACGCCACAGATTCCGGAGGACCGGCCTTATTACTCTATTCCTCGGTCTATTGCTTGTGAAAGACCATTGATATGTGTGCTTGCGTGTGTGTGGGGGGCGGGGTTCGCGCGCGCGTATTTCTGTGTATGTATGTGTGTGCAATTGCGTGTGCACGCGTGCGTGTACATATATAGCATATGCACATACACATTTCGTAGATAGATAGATAGATAGATAGATAGATAGATAGATAGATAGAGGGATAGAACTAAATTTATGCAAAGAACAAACAGGCATACGAACTCAGATTTATATACACCTATATATTTATATACACCGATATATGTAGTTCTTCATATTTTAGTAAATGTTTCAGGAGAGAACGGGCTGTACCAGGAACAAATTTTAATTCCTTCCAGAGAGGGTGGGAGGAACAGATGCTCTGTAGAGGGGCCGTCTGCAGCAAGGGACCATGCCGAAAAGTCAGATGGAAAAGCTAACCCGTGCGACTGATATATATGTCCGTGTATGAGTATATACGTATGTGTGTGTATTCATATAATTATATTTGTTGCACATCTACCAATACGAATGTGTGAGCTTGCGTGCGGACGCGTATGTGTGTTTGGAAAAGACTGATTTTATACATAAATGGTTCTTGTAGTATATAAGCATACTTGAACAGATGTGGGGTATGTGGACAGTTGATATCAAAAACGTAACCATGATCAACGATCTAATATCGATCGTGTGCTTTTTCTCTCAAAGGTTGGTTACTTCACTAATGCATTTCAGAAAACAATGACAGCTTACATGTTTGGTCTAGGCATTTAATCATTCATACAATATATATTATTCTTTGATGGAGCCAAATATAGACTGCTCTTTGCTTGTCTGTATATATATATATATATATATATATATATATATATATATATATATATATATACATACATGTGTGTGTGTGTGTATGTGTGTATACAGTCATTGCTAGTGAAGAACGTCAGTGACTGGTTTTATATACTGACTTATGTGTGTGTCCTACTTACTACTTCACCCAAAAATGGTACAGAAAAGAAATTCAAACACACTGCTCCAGTATGGCCCCAATCTCTGGTTGAAGTCAGTAACAGATCGAAGATATATACATACATACATACATACATACATACACACATATATATATATGTATATATATATATATATATATATATATATATATATATATATATATATATATATTTATATCTATATATATATATATATATATATATATATATATATATATATATATATATATATATATACAAATATACAAACGTATATATATATATATATATATATATATATATATATATATATATATATATAAATATAATACATATATATATATATATGCATATATATATATACATATATATATATATATATATATATATATATATATATATATATATATATATATATATATATATATATATATATACACATTATGTTTATATACATATATGTTGTGTGTGTGTGTGTATCTATCTATCTTATTTATCCAGTTATGTATATACACCCGTTTGCGCCGTAAACAGGGATTAATCTTCTCTCTTCGCCTCTTTGCGCCGCATAGGCTCAACTTTCATCCCCTCTTGATCTAACCTCCTTCCCTCTCCTCTCCCCAACACCTACTTCCTCCCTCCCACCCACCTCTCCTCTCTTGCTCAGACTCCTACTTCTCTTCGCTCCTACTCTCCTTCTCTCTTCTCTTCACTCCTACTCACCTTTTCCATTCCTCCTTCATCGTCACCCCACCCTCGTAACCCCAGCCTACACAATCCAACCCCACCTTCCCTATCCATCCCATCCCACCCACGCCATACTCTCTTATACACACGCACGCGCACCTTCGTTTTGGGGTCACTACTACTTTATTATCTCCCCTTCGTCCTAGCTCTCCTTTGTGACCACTCTGTCCGGCGTTCGCCTTGTTTCTTTCTCTGTTCCTTTCTGCGGAAGAGCGTAGGCTCGAAACGTTAAAGACTTTTCCACTTCCTGAGCGTTAAACTAATGCATTTGTTTGTTGTCTACACCACCTGTCTTCGTCTTTTATTTTTGTGAATTCTGCCTATGTGTATATATATATATATATATATATATATATATATATATATATATATATATATACATATACATACATATATCAGTGGCGACTCCGGCACTCGGGCTGTTCAGGCTTAGCCCGAGTATAGATTTAGTAAAGTGAACGTGTATTTGCAAGTCGATTTAATTTCTGCCAACACTGACTTCAAGTATGTAATAGCAGCCAATAACTTGGGCTCTTTCATTGATCCTGGTCGCAATTCATTTATCTCCATTCAGCGTCTGCCGGTCGTCTTAGAGGTGCCCTGTGTCATAAAATATCATTCGTAGCAGACGTTCTCTCGACATCGTTCACACGCGTCTGACTTTGGCTCAGAAGTTACAGCCCGAGTTGTTATCTATAATCATAAAAAATAAAAGTAATTCAAATTCAAAGTTTTCTTGAAACAATAAATTCCTATAGAGATTAGGATTTAAATTTCAATCTATGAAAAGTTTCCGTTCCACAATATTCTTAAAAGAACAAGAAACGTCCAGCAACTCGACCTAATATGTACGAGCCTGGTAGGTATAGAAGACAAGCCGGCGTCTCTTGTCAAGTGTACAGGCGACAGTCAAATCGCTGGTGTTTGTTGTCGTTATTTGATTGCTATAATTCTGTGCGTCTGTGTGTAAATATCAGTTGTGTTTTGTAGGGTTGCTTTAATTTTAGCTCTAATGTAGAAATTGAGAAAGGCATCGTACTAGATATAAAAATATAAGCCATTTGTGGCAAGAAATATTGCAGAAAAATGTGAAATTCTTCGAACAGGCATGTGTCTTATGCAAAACCTGTGACGAGCCCGAGTGACGAAATCTGTGGTTAGCCTGAGTGACGCTGATGAGCTTGTGTTCCCTCTGATAATATATACTCACACACACACACACACACACACACACACACACACACACACACACACACACACACACACACACATACATACATACATATATATATATATATATATATATATATATATATATATATATATATATATATATATATATACATGACTTCCTTAAAGATAGAAATCAGGCAGTTGCTGCCAATGGTGTCCTTTCTGAGGCAATTCAAACACTAAGTGACGTCCCCCAGGGAATTGTTCTGGGGCCATTACCGTTCATACCTACGGTATGACAGGTAATAAAAAATTAAGATGACGGCTGAAGCTTACATACACTGGGACCTGAATTCGATATGTAATTCGGCCGAAGTAAACATGTAGTTTAATGCTGGAAAATGTCAAGCACTGCAGTATCAACTCACGAATTCACTATAGCTAGTATTTGCAGGGCCCGAAGATACTGTAATCCCAGAGTTACAGGCAGTGAAAGACTTAGGAATTAGTATGTGCAGTTATGCTTCATTTCATATGCACATTATCAAGATGGCAGACAACTAGCAACAGGGACACTAAGGTCCTTCCAAACAAGAGACCAAGAAACGATGTTGACCCTGTGGAGAGCCGTTATACTCAGCCGCTTGGACTATTACTCCCAGGTATAGTCACATATAATGCCAAACTAACGGTGCACATTGAAGCAGTCCAACGCTGCTACATTACAAAGTTTGAAACAGTGCATCGGATGAGCAACAGGCAGAGGCTGAAAGAACTGCAATTTACACCCTGGGTCGTAGACGCGACAGACATGTAATAATCTACAAATGGAAAACTCTAGAAGGGCTAATACCTAATTTTTGCTTTGAATTTATACAAATGCCAGAACTAGCCGCGATTGAATTGTACCAAAGGAACTATCGACTACTTCTAAAAAATCCAGTGTCAGGTTCTGCAATAACCTAGGGTTCAAAGACTCACAGTTCTTCAATGTCCTGCGACAAAATTTAAATCTGCATAAGGTGGACGTAGTTGTCTTCAAAAACGAAATAAGCATATCCTCCTCTCTACAATACCAGATGAACCAACAGCCCGACACGAGGCACAGGTGGGGGTAGCAGAATCAAACTGCTTCATATACTAAATGGGTAAACAGCTGGGATAAAAGCACGCACAGGAGTGGTGATGTGAAGCCCCCCCCCCCCCGCCGACAGAGGAAATCAGCAAGACCACAATAGTGCTCCAGCATGACAGAAGCTGCATGTTTGAAACGAGTAAAAGAGTAAAAGCGTATATATATATATATATATATATATATATATATATATATATATACGTAAGCATATACGTGCAAAAACACACACACACATACACACAAACCGTGTAACAGAAGGTATATATATATATATATATATATATATATATATATATATATATATATATATATACACATACACATACACACACAAATATATATGTGTGTGTATATACATGTGCACAAACATTTGTCCATACACCACACACACACACACACACACACACACACAGACATTCCTCTAGTGCAGCTTTGCATTGTGGTTGTATCGCATGACTGTGCATATGTGTGCATATATATGTATTTGATAATGTATGTTCGATTGTTTGTATGTCATGATTGCTGTCTGAATAAGAGGAATATAAATCTGCAATAATTTGTGTATCCATGTGGCTACTGCGAACCATAACTTTAAGATATAATCTGCTGATAAGACTCCGGCTTTTAATATATTCAAATACACGCTGTATTGAAATGGCATAATTTGGCTTTACTCCATTATAAACTGATATATATTTTAAAACATGATACCATTCTAATCCCCATATCAATAACGAATATTGAAATCCATGTGATTATCTCTCGATGAATGTACGCATGTATGTATTTATGTATGCATGTATGTGTGTATGTATGTATGTATGTATGTATGTAGGTATGTATGTATGTAGGTGGGTAGGTGGGTAGGTGGGTAGGTGGGTAGGTAGGTAGGTACGTAGGTAGGTAAGTAGGTAGGTAGAAGAGTAGGTAGGAGGGTAGGTATTAGGTAAGTAAGTAGGGAAGTATGTAAACGCATCCACCCACGCATGCACACACACATATGTAAAAGTATATACACACGTAGGTGTATCTACACTTATTAATACGCAGGAAGTTAAAAATGAAGCTCAAGAGCTGAGAGTTTCGTCCGTGGCACTTATCAAATCCATATATATGTATATCTTGGATTATGTATTTGCTTCTCAGCGTGTGTTTGCGCGCGCGCGTGCGTGAAAGAGAGAAAGGGACTGTGCGCGCGAGTATATCTGTACCGGCATGTCTGTGCGTATGTTACACTCACGCATACAAACGCATTGATACATATATAGATATATGTATATACACACACATACATCTACATACACACACACGCATATATATATATATATATATATATATATATATATATTAGTGGAACCATCCAGTGGAAATTCAAAAGATCTCAGTACGATTTTAGGAATACTATGATAACTATTCTAAGCTGAAATTTTACAAGTTTTGAATCTGTACCCTATAACTTACGGATTCCGAGGCAACAAAAGAGATGAATGAACAGATCGCATATTTATATGTAAACGAAGACAAAATAGACGAATACTCATGTTTGACTTGGTTAAGGCGTTTTATTGCTCCTTTGCACAAACCTATCCCGACATCCAACTACCATTTCGAAATATTTCAGAGAAAAAGTCTGTTTTATGATAAAAAGAGTTCAGAATGAAATGTATATTTACAAAAGAACTTAATGAATTTAATTGTTGCATTTCTCAGGTGTTCCACCACGAGACTTTTAATAATATTTCGAGTAGTTACATTTATGAAGAAGCAGTATAATCATCTCAAAGAGTACTTTCTTATAGAATTCTTACGGTACAACAT
>NC_142934.1:67718988-67723988 GCF_046866305.1 Octopus bimaculoides | reverse complement strand
TTACTTGTGTCAGATATGACCAACATAGAAATCAGTACACTTCGATTATCAAAAGCACTCCAACAAAGTTCACCCCATTATAATCACTGTAAAAATTGTAATACTGCACACGTACAATACGCATGTGCCAGAAATATGAAGGGATCAGCTAAAAGAAGTGGGTAATTTTAAATATCATGAAAGGAAATAAGCATAGTGCTTGAATCAATGCGGAAATGTCAACCCGTATTGGTAAACTTTGTGGAGCTATTTGAAACTAGCACAAACACTGTGAGTATTTGCATTGATATAAAACCAAAGTTTACAATACTTCCGATATTCAGTTTTCTACAACTTTTGAGTTACGCTGGAATTTTCGATCAAGAACATCTAAAATTGTACTTTCAAGCAACCGGCATGATTACAATAAGTTATTCGTTTGCACTTTCGGAGTATGTCTAATATAGTCATCGCTATGCTTTTGAAATATGTTCTGCTATATACGTTGTGGTGGTTGAATGCGTCAGTATGTTCTCTCCATGAAACACGGTAATATGCTTAGCTCATTCATGTTTCGGTGCCGAAAAACGCATTCCAACTTCTGCATGGACTTACCCTCATTTTTTTCTCTGGTCATGGTGTCCACTCTCACAATTCGGCATTCCATTTGGTGTCCTTTCTTCTAAACAGATGTCTTGCGAAAGACCATGTCAAAGTTTTCATTTTCTAAATAATATCCGTTAAACCGGTTTCCACACTTAACCTTTTGTTTCTCCATTTTGGTAATCTCCAGCAATCTCCTTTGCCTGGTTCTTTGTGTTACTCTTAATTTACTTTCAATGTTCTTGTTGGTAGTTCATGATTCTGATGCATATGTAATTGTACGCAGCGCCCATTACGTTGAAGATCTTTCTTTTTAGAGACATGGGCAAATTACTACTTAGGATGTGATTCAATTTACCAAGGGCTGCCCATCATAATTTTATTCGTAGTTCAATTTCTTTGGCTTGAGTTTTAACTTTTGAGCATATTCAAGAAAGGTGTATTGGCTTACATGTTAAATTATTTCATCCTCTGTTACTACATTTCCATCTGTGATCCGATAAACAATTCTGAGTTCTAATTTTTTTTTTATTGTTCTCTACTTTTAGGGCTTTCATCATTTTTGTCTATCTTTTAATGCTCTTGGAAATGAGTACAAAATCATGAATGAATATGAGATGAATCAGTATGCATTTACGTGACCAATATAAAGTTTTAAAAAACCTATTCTGATACGTACGAAATACAGGATGTACAATTTGAGTTGGAGACTAGGTGTAATTCTGCATGCATATATGTCTCCTTGTTTTACTTGCTATCGATTTATGCATCTGTTTCCGTCCCCCTACTACTTCCATCCCATTAAAACGCTGAGACCAGTAATATGAGTGATAGACACTGATGTTCTCACATCACAAATGGGGTGATATTGGTACTTTTCACTATAGTTTACTGCTGCTCTTTTCCAGACATGCGTTGATCACTCTGGCTGTTGTTGCGGTTCATACCGAGAAGATACAAGACAGAAATGCGCAGAACATAACAATGTTACCTGAGATAATGCATGCGTGCATTATCTCAGATAACATTGTTATATATATATATATATATATATATATATATATAAACACGCATATTGAGCTTTTGTTAGAAGTGCCACAGATGCAGCAGTATCGAGGCTAGGAGTTGTAATCATACGAATGCTGATGTTATTTCAAGAGTGATAAGGTTGGTTGGTACTGGTAGAAGTGGTGGCGAAGTTTTGAGTCTAATGTAATTAAATGTTATTGTCAGCCCCATGGGAGCCTGTAGCTACTCGGCGATTTTAATTTCTATTTTCTTTGTTTCTTTCCTTTTCCTTGATGAATGACAACGCCTCCGAAAAGTTGAACACTATTTTCTTACTATGTTGGGTTAAAGTGTTAAACAACTTCAATAATACTATATAGTATGCACCTCTCTATATTTTGCTTTTTTTCCCTGATATCTATTCACTGGTTGTTTCTGTGATAATACTATTGTCGCAGTTGTTGCTGGTGATGGAGGTGATGGAAGTGACGTTGCTGCTGATGCTACGTTGGCATGTGGTGAGGAATAATAGAACGAACACTCTATTTACTTTTGTACAAGCTGAAACTACTTCTTGCTGCTGCTGCCATCACTACTCTCATACAATTTTATTTATCTGTCAACAAATGGAAGGTGCACGATTGAAAGGCAGACTGAAACGAACGCCAAAATGAATAAACGAACGCAAGATTGACGCCAAATATAAATAAATAAATGAATAAATAAAGTAAATAAATAAAAACTTATACAAATGATAAATAATCAAACAATAAATAATTACATAAATAAATAAATATAGGCAAGAATAATCCGTTTAACAAATTTGGAATTAAATGAAATTCTTCAGGAATATATAATGCTATGAGACATTATCAATGAAACTGGGGAAGTGGAATCTTCATGAAACTTCTAGGTTACGAAGTTTCAAATATTTTCCTTTTGTTGCTAGATTATATTTTTCGATAGCTTCCGTGCTTGCTTACCATTGTTATACATCAGTATGCTTGTTTGGATGAGCACAAGTGCGTCTGAGTACTGTATATATAATTGTGTTAGTATAAATGTGTTAATGAGAGTATATACGTATGAATGTAATTGTGCTTGAGGTTGACTTACATACGTGAATAAATGTTAATGCACACACAATCGATACAGACAGAAACGCATACCGATATAATGAACACGTATATGCACTTTTCCCTGTATACTTACACGAACAGGTTTTGTAAATGTATGACATGCATAAACTCACATGCATAAACTCACATGCATAAACTCACAAGTGTGTGTGTGTGTGTGTGTGTGTGTGTGTGTGTGTGTGTGTGTGTGTGTGCATTGTTTTTGCTTTCAAAGAATGTTTGAAACAGCAGGAAAGAACATTAACTGAAAAAAAAATACCCAATGCCGAAGTAGGGTTACATTGCGTCGTTGACTTCAAAGTTTCGCCGACACCTGCTTCTATGACAGCTCGTTATCAGTAAAAATTCGAAATTTATGTCGCAGTATGTATCTGTTTCATGATGCAAACACACACACACACACATTGCCGCACATACAGACAAACACTCACATTCACTCATACTTATGTGTTTGTTGATATATATATATATATATATATATATATATATATATATAGGGAGAGAGAGAGAGAGAGAGAGAGAGAGAGAGAGGGAGGGAGAGAGAGAGAGAGACAGACAGACACAGGTAGATAGATAGATAGATAGATAGATAGATAGATAGATAGATAGATAGATTATTGTACCTTGGAAGGGTTATTACGCTAATATTGGGTTTCAACACACAAGTTTACATCGAAAATCGTCCAAACCAAATATATGTGTGTATGTATGTGTGTGTGTATGCATGTATGTATGTATGTTTGTATGTATGTATGTATGTATGTATATACGTATGTGACGAATGTGACGGACGTTTGTCCTTATCTTGTTTGTTGTTAACACGTTTCGGCTGATATACCCTCCAGCCTTCATCAGGTGTCTTGGGGGAAATTTCGAACCTGGGTTCTCATTCCTAAGGTATTTTTCGATGTTGTTATTATTGTTATTATTATTATTATTCATATGCCCACGGGCATATGGTGTAGTGGCTAAGAGCGTGGGCTACTAAACCCAAGATTCCGAGTTCGATTCCAGGCAGTGACCTGGATAATGATAATAATGATAATAATAATAATAACAACATCGAAAAATTTATCTACACACATATGTATGTACTTATAAAATGCACACGCATGCGCATCTATATATTTCCTCCATGTAGTTCAACTACCATAAAGTCAGGAGAGTAAAACAGTATAATAACGTGAAATGAAATATATACACACTCACATCTACACACACACATACTCACCCACAGATAAACACCCACCTGCCTCGTGGGAGGGATGTGAGTGTGTATGATGGGGGTCTGTTGTTTTGTCACGAGAGAAGGAAGGTAATTGACATCCTTAAAAAAAACAAGGAAATATTACTGAAACGGTCATTCTTAACCTCCTTATCACTTTATTAACTCTCAACAGTTTATTTCACTCTTCATTTTATTCTTTACTCTGTTCAGATTTATTTTCCTTATGCATTAACCATTAGGATAGAAATATGATTTATAGTCGAATGACCCATTTTACATATTTTTTTTAATATTTTGTCCATTTTTTCATATTTATATTTTATATTTTGGTTGTTAATGTATTTTGTCAGTGATTATGTCTATGGTTTTTGTTTTGTCTGTAAACTGTTGGGAATAACACATCCACTGAGTCAAATGGTGAGAGAATCTAACGAAGAACTTATTCAAATAAGCACCTCAAGAGGCGTATTTTACACCTTAGATGTCAGATAATGGTTGCGCAGAATCACTCCTATGTATTAAACGTGTAAAACTGTGTCGAAACAATTTTAGTAATTTTAAATAAAGAATGTCGTTCATTCCATTTTTTAATGTATGTGTATCTCTACACATACGCACACGCACGCGCATATATATGTATATATATATATATATATATATATATATATATATATATATATATATATATATATATATATATATATATATATATATATATATATAGTAAAAGTTAGAGGCAATACTTGACAATTGTAAGCACCTGTGTATGCCAGCTCGTGGTTGAGGTGAAAGAATAAATTGTAAATGCAACAAATAACAGCAAAAACACAAAGGATTCTGCGGTACACGTGTTTCAAGCTTTATATCAGTGTATAATATATATATATATATTATATATATATATATATATATATATATATATATATATATATATATATATATATATATATATATATACATATACACATATATATATATATATACATACATATATGTATGTATGTATGTATGTATGTATGCATGTATACACATATACAGCAATG
>NC_142934.1:67671488-67711488 GCF_046866305.1 Octopus bimaculoides | reverse complement strand
ACCTTTGAATGCAATTTTTTTAGGCGTTTATGCACTTTTTACAACCAAAGTGCAGGATGCCGGAACTCATGCTGCAGCACATCATGTCATTTAGCACTTAAAACGTTTCTGCTGATTGTCCACTGTAAACTGATACGATATTTATCGTGACCTAATTAATGAGAGGGAAAGTGGACCGCAATGAAATATGCACTCACTGTGCACGGATCCCCAAAACATTCTACCACTTAAATACATTCATATGCAAGTGCACACACACACAAACATACACACACACACTAACTTGTGAATATTTATGTCTATGAACATAGCATAACCACTCCATATTTAAATTTGAGAATGTACTATACATTAGTCGCTGAAGTGATCTGGTTATTCAAAAGATTGTTACAACAAATGTAGCCTAATATTATTTAAGCAATAATATACATAAGCAGGTCTATGTGCGATTAGAAGTGAGATATGGGAAGAATAACCGTTGTATAATTTGTTACACATTCACCTCTTTAAATGTCATACGAAAAACATTCATCTATTTTACATGTAAAATGCGTTTCTTTACATACTCTAGTATGATATGCATAAAACACACAAGAGCAAAACATGTGGCTATTAGGAATGCAGTTTCAATGGTTTCTCTTTTTCTTTCTTTCTATATGAGTTAATTTTTAGATATAGCAAATCCATTACATGGAAAATAAATTGTTTTAGTGTATACCAATTTGAAAATTACACACTATATATAGTGGAGTCTTCTGCAATAAATCCACAATTATGGTCTTTGTTTACAATTGAAAAATGCTATAAAGCGTTATACTTCTCTCTGTGTGATTTAGATTACACTTCCTGGAAGAATATCAATGTGATACGATACGTATACTATAATGGAACAATTGAGTGTTTAATTGTAAATATGATCATTATTTAAACTTAAGACGCAATTACATTGTCAAGTGACAAGGTTCCTCTTAGAATGACAGAGTACAAGAATGTTTTTAATTACTTTCTATATGAATTTCTATGAAGTAACTATATATTTTTGTTTCAAAGTTATTTATAAGACAGACCGTAACTTGACACACAGAAAGTGATGCGTTTTGAATTTTGTATTACAGGTACAAACAATTTAGCAGGCTTCCCTACAGGTTCTGTCTGTTCGGTTACTCTCACTGGCATCGGTATTTCTCGAGGCTATATAAAGAAAAGTCCTAGGAACGACTTTTGATTAAATTGATTGAAGCCGCTGGGCCAATGTTCTTCCCTTTATAGATAGATAGATAGATAGTTAGATAGATAGATAGATAGATAGATAGATAGATAGATAGATAGATATATATATATGTTTCTTTATTAGCCACACAGGGCTCAACATAGAGGGGACAAAATACAAATGTAGAGTTTTTCTTTTCGATGGGGACGAAAATAAAGTAAAAAATTGAAATGGGGATAACGATGAAAAGGCATCGAGAAAACGTTTGGGATATGTACAAAAAAAAACAAAAATTTCCCAGTAAATGGGGAGGTTATCCGTGGAAAGAAAAACCTACGGAAAAGACCAAGGTAACCTCGGTCCTTAGTGTCACAATTTGTTAAATAAAATTTCTTTTATTTATGCAAGAAACGTAAGTAGCTCTCTGTTTACAAAATTTTAAACGTTTTATAGAATCATGGTCAAGGTGGCTTCGTCGGTCATACGTGCCATTCTTGCTACATGTATCCATCTTTTTTCGAAACATTTGCTAGACAACACTTGCCTCTCTACTATCACCTTCCTTTTCAAGTGATACCTGAAAAAGTTGATGAGAGATTGACCAGAGAGGAAAGCATTTGTCTCTAATCCTTTCAGACGCGTCCACCAGATACATTCTTTCGCCATAGCCACAAGTACGATAAATACAGCTCTTCCTTCCCGTTTAAAGTAAGGAGACGTGACGATATTGACGATAAACTCGGTCGATAAACCGACTCGTCCCACATGTGACAGCAGTCGTTCGACATAAGCCCACAGCTCCGAAATGGTTGGACACTGCACGAGTGCGTGCAGAACGGTTTCATCGCTCTGACCGCATCTCGGGCAGGTCGGCCCCGTATTTCGCGAGCCATGTCTATAGAGCTTATCCCGAACGGGTAGCGCTTCTCGGTAGCACTGCCAGGCCAGGGATCTCTGGAGGTTGTCCATAGGTCCCGGCCCGAAAGTCGTCCTGAACAGGCGGGTCAGGTATTCCTCGTCGACGCCCAGGTTCGCCCCGAGATAGTCGTCGTACCTGCCCTCCACTAATCCCCTATAGAATGACTTCGTTGTGATGCAGCCGCTCAAGGTCAACCCGGGACGGCAAAGTTGTTGCAGAGCAACGCGACACTCACGGTGCCATTCGCCATTCCTCGGTCTCTTTTTGATCCACGACTGCAGCTCGGTCATGGAGCCGAGCTGTGGGAAAGCGCGTCGCACAAACGGTGACCACACCTGCTCACCGTCGTCTAAGTAGAGCCGGAGATGTCGCAGTCTCAGCGCATGTCTGCGCATCATCAACCACGGCATGCCCAACCCTCCTTTCAGCGGGTGTTGGCAACAAACGGATCGCCTCACCATCGGAACGCTTCCTTTCCACAAAAAGCGGAAGAGGATGCGCTCCATTTCGGTGATGGCGAGATCGAGACAAGGCGGTATTCGATGACGGACGCGATGTACGCGTTCGCCACCTCCGCCCGACCTTTTACGGACAGCTTCCTCTCGGACCATTGCCGGCAGAGTGTGGCCACCCTACTCGTTATCTCGTCCCAGTTCTTCTCCGTTTGCAGGTCCGGACCGAACCAGACTCCGAGCAACTTGACTGGACCTTCCGTCCAGCGTCCCACTACTGAGGCGCTGCCGGACGGTATGGGCTTGCTTCTCCAGGTGCCGAGCAGCAAACCCACCGACTTATCCTGGTTGATTTTCGTTCCCGTCACCGCTTTGTAGTCTTTCAGCGTCTCGCTGACAAGCTCGATGTGCTCGTGGCTAGACGCTATGACAGTGACGTCGTCCGCGTATGCCGACACGCTCGTCCCGCACCCCAGTTTTCGCGGGATGCGCCTCACCGTCGGCAGCTTCCGCAATAGTGGCTCGAGAGTCAATACGTACAGGAGCGGCGACAGGGGGCATCCCTGACGGACCGAACGTGCAATGTCGAAGGGTCCCGATAGACGTCCATTGACGCGAACAACCGAACGGATGCCTGTGTACAAGGCAGCCATCCAGCTGCGGAAAACGGGACCGAAACCGGCCGCTTCGAGGACGGCCTCCAAGTATCGATGGTCTACCCTATCGAAAGCTTTCGATTGATCCAAATTGATCAGGACCCCACCCATGCCAGGTTCCTTAACTACCCTCTCTATGATGTATGCATCAGATGGAGGTTGTCATGGATGCTCCTGCCCGGCACGGCGCACGTCTGCTCCGTGCTGACCAGTTTCTCGATGACAAGTGCCAACCGCTTGGCTAACACCTTGGCCAAAATTTTCAAGTCTGCATTGAGCAGAGTGATGGACTTAAAGTTATCTACGGCGTCCCCCTTGCTTGGATCTTTCTTCAGCAGCGTTTCCGCTCCTCGGCTGACAAAACCGGGAATACTCCCGTTCTGCTGCCAGTTGCAGTACTCAGCCGCCAAGACGTCTCCAAACAAGTCTGGCATACAGTTGTAAAGCTTGTAGGGCAGACCATCCAAACCCGGAGATTTGTCCGTCGAGCAACCCGCCATCGCGTCCCTCATCTCCTCCGCAGTGATGACCCCTTCGCAGCACTCCGCCTCTCTTGCCGAGAGTCGTGGCAAGCTGTGCAGGTAGGCACTAAAGTCCACTCTGCCTTCTCGCTCGCCACTCCTCCCGAACAGTCGGGCAAAATGCCGCTGAAACGCCTCGCACATCTTGCTCGGCTCGAGCAATTCGCGCCCCTCTTCGTCTACCAGAGACCGGATGGTGGCTTTGTTACCTCGCTGCGCCTCCGCCACCCGGGCCTCACGTGCGGATCCAACACCTTCATTCCTCAGAGCACGCATCCTTGCCCTGACAGCACACCCTTCGTGTTTAGCATTGAAGTGTTGGTCGAGGGCCAACCTCGTCGCTAAAACGTCGGATGCGATGGCACTTCGCAATGCCTCTTCTAACTTTATCACTAGCTCCCCCTCTACTCTGTTCCTCTCTGCAGCTAGTACCCTGCTATACCTTATTGCTTCCGCCCTTACTGCTCTCTTGAGGGCAAACCACCATTTGTTGTTGACGATGGCTCCCGTCAAAGCCCGCTTTACTAACGTGCTAATCCGGTCTCTGAAAACCTGTCTCGACGGGAAAGACGCGTTTAGTTTCCAGTAACTGGGACCCTGCCTACGTGCCTTATCTAAGTCTAGCGTACACGTCACAAGTTTGTGATCCGTGTAGCTGACTATGTGGAACTGTGGACATCCAAAACTATCTCTATCTCTTGTCCTACACACTATCCTATCTAGATACGATCTCGACGACCCAATGCGGTTGCTCCAAGTCCACGTTGGCACATTTGGGTGGTCGAGTCGGTGCCTGTCAGACAACTGGGAGCGTCTGAGCAGGTCTCTGTGGCCTTTGCATCCCCTTCTAGTTTTGTCACTCCCCACGTAGTCTAGATGCGTGTCCAAGGTAGCATTCCAATCCCCCACTAAAAGTAGGGGACGAGACGTTCCCAGGAATACTTCTAGACGTCGAAAGAAGTCCGACCGACCTGTTAAAGGAGGCACATAAAGTGCCAGCAACCGAAAAGCGCCTCCATCGCTGCCGTCCACATCTAGGACAACCAGTCTACCCTCCGGGTCCGTAAATATCGTCTTTACGTGGAGATCCAGACTCTTGCGAAAAAGAACCGCCGTGCCACTACCGCCCATCCTCGGCAGACAGGGAGAAAAATAAATGTTAAACTGTCCGCCAAACAAGGACTTTAGGGCCCGCGGTTCATGCAGTCTGGTCTCACTAATGGCTATGATATCCAAATTGTGTGACTTGATGTCATTTAAGAGGTACCCTTGTTTCCAAGGGGACCCCAAGCCACGCACATTCACACAACCAATCTTCACCATGATTCTATTTATACGTGTGCTTTAAATCACAAAAGGAAAGGAAAAGTAAGCTACTTACTGTTTGCAAGTTTCGTTTCTTCCTTGGATTTTTCACCAAGGAGGCTATTGTACAATTTCTTGCACAAATATTTTTGACATCCCCCTACCGAGTTGGGGTAGGGAGATTTTATTTTGTGGTGCAATGCTGGTGATACATGGTAAATGTTAATGTGTTTTGGCGGTGTTGTGTGTGGGTGGTTGTTTGCTTTGATGTCGTTATTTGTGGTGTTTGTTTTAGAGTTGATGTAATTCATCAACTCTGTGTTTGTACTGTCTATTGCTGTTAGCATTGTTTTTTGCATATTACTATTGGCGGTAGGTGTATTTTCAGGAGATGTGAATCTCCCTGCTTTGTTTGTGTTTGCATTTTGTTTTGTTTTCTTCTTACTGCGCTTCCTCTTTTCTTTCGTAGCTATTTTCCACTCCTCCCCAGTCTCTTCATCCGATGATGAGAGTTCTGAGGAGTCAGAAAGTGGTAACGGCAAATTTTGTGCGTCTGTGTGTGTTTCTGTGAGTGTTTGTGTTGCTGTTTTTGTTGCTGTTGGTTGCTTGTTATTTGTGTGTGGTGTATGTGATATGGGGGAGGGAGAGGCTGTCTTGGAATTTTCTTTTTTTTTCTCTTCTGTTTTTACAGTTTCTGTTGTCTTTTCTGTTGTGGTTATTGCTGATATTTCTGTTGTTGTTTTTTGTGTTGCTGGTGGTGTTGGTAGTAAAGTTTTTCTGTTGCGGGTATTTGGTAGTTGCTTCTGTTGTTGTTGTTGTTGTTGTTTTTGTTTAGCGGCCAGAGGGCAGTCCTTTTTCAGATGTGCCTCGCTGTTGCATAGGTAACAGCGAGGTCGCCTGCCCTCTACCACCACATACAGCTTGTGGTCTTCTGCCTGTCTAATGTTTGGAGGAATTTTCTGTGAAGCCTCCTCCGTGATGTGGAGAAGGATTTCCAGATTTTTCCCTCCCCAGTTCTTTTCCTCTACGACCGTAATCTCCAAAATATTTGCCTCCTCCATTTCGAGGCATACGGCCGATATTAGCCATTGGGTGTCCACTTCTGATGGCACATTTTTTATAAAACCTTTGGTCACTCTCTGTCCAAGATAACTCGGTATCATCACCAAGTTATCTGTGTCGAAAATTGCAACGCTAAATTTTCATTTAAGAATCTCACCTGTACCGTTCCAAATTTTCGTCCCCATGTGACATGCTCTTGATGAGCCCATACAGGTTTAAGATACATCTCGATCTTATCTGTGCTAAAATTTTCCACACGTCTGGTTTTTGCGTTTACCAGTTTATAAATGATGCATTTTTTGTTTTTTTTTCTATAATTTCTTTTTGGAATGTTTATTTTAACATCATCGCCTTCTTTCGTAAGAAGGGATTTTGTGTCTTTAATTTGTTGTTGTGTGAATTTGACTATTGTTCTTTTTTCCTTTATTGCATCTGCGAAATTTGTTTTTGTTGTGCTGGCGGACATGTTCTTTTGAATATTTTTGTTTATGTTGGTGTTGGTACTGCCGAGTTCAAAGGTGGTGGTAGTGGCAGCAGAGTTTGTTGAACAGGTGATGGTGTTAGTGCTGACGGCCGATAAATTTGCGTCCTTGCTGTTGTTGTTGTAGTTGTTAGTGGTGGTGGTGGTAGTGGTGGTGGTGGTGATAGGGCTGTTAGTAGCTGTAATCGCCGTCTTTGTGACGTTTACAGCAACTGCGTTCCTGTCACTGTGTGAGCACGCGCTACTCTGTTCTTTTTTCTCTTCTGGCATCTGAAGCCTCGGGAAATGTTCATCAAAAGAACAAGACAAGCGTTCCAAAATAGTGTTTCTCGACATTTTTCAAATGTCGAGAATGAAATTTTTGTATTTTGCTAGGGCCGAAACTGCCCCTGGAGGCCAATTCCTGCCTTTCAAAATACACAGAAATCAAGCCTAGGTGCTTCGCAACAAAATTATTAAAAAATTCCAACAAAATGTGGACAATAAAAGGTCAAATAAACGTTTACCTCTGCAGCCGATGTGACAGCACGTCCGTCAGATAGATAGATAGATAGATAGATAGATAGATAGATAGATAGATAGATAGATAGATAGATAGATAGATAGATAGATGCATGTATATATGCTTATATAGTGTATATACACTCATATATATTTATTCATACGTATTATATCAACACCTATATATTCTTCATACGCATCTATATTGCTAGCTATTGATACACCCCCCTACACACACACAGACATAAAGGTGTAAACAAATGATAGAAAGGAAACGCAACACATTTACTAGGAGTTATATGCTTTATTCAAAACAGTTTAATTAGGTTTCTGTGCTACTTCAAGTTTTGAAACTACTAACTATACTTAACTCCTCAGGCTTGTTAGAAACTGATGGACCGGAGAGGTACAGGAAGTTCAAAATGACTATCGGTATATGGGCTATAATTGGTCATGGAAGGTGACGTGATGTCTCGATTGATAGTATCGCTCAGTAAGCGACACCAGTTACACGGCTACGTGTGTGGACAGGAAATTAATGTCGACAGAGTGTCTGGATATGGAGTCAGTAAGAATTGTGAGCAAATGAGTTGGTGTGCGCGTGCTCACGCGAAAGTGAGTGTGTGTATGCGTGTGTGTGTCTGTGTGTGTATGCACGTCGCGTGCGTATGTATGTGCGTGTGCGTGTGTATTAACGCACACACACACACACACACACACACACACACACACACACACACACACACACACATATATATATATATATATATATATATATATATATATATATATATATATATATATATATATATACATGTATGTATGCGCCGGCATATGTATGCAAAATATATATATATATAAATATCATTTGACACGTGGGCTTGATGAAATAGCTCCCATGTTTCTGTCATGTTTGCTGTATGTCGATATTATATTAAATAATTACTCAATATTTCCCCTATAAATTAGTTCCAGTGTTTAATCTTCCACATTTCAGATAATAACTTTCATCTATCGCAGATTAAAGCACCAGCTTTATCTCTCGCAATTTGGCAAGCTAGGTAGATCTGCGCAATATCGAGATTGATCTGCACAAATGCTAAAGTGATCATCTTGATCTGTCGCTAAACATCTAAGCATTTTGCTGCGCTGTAGTTTTTCACCTCGTTCTTCTGCTTATATATTACAATCTATTGCGTTTTGAATTAAGTATAATATTGGATTGTGTTTTGTCCGTGATACTTCTATTCCTCAATTCTCTAATATAGTCCCGATCATATAACTTTAGCACCACCACATCCATGTCCAGCTGATTTAAAACATTTTACAGCATACTTTTTAAATTTGTTTTTCTAGCAGTGGTTGAATCTTCTCAGATCAGTGAGACCAATTCACTTTAAGTCTATTTTCATTAACTATACATGTGTGACAAATGACAATTCGAAAAGAAAAATACATATACAAGAAAAGGTTTCCAGAGATGACTTTTGTCGTAGAATAAGGAGTTCATTACGACGTGGAAGCAAGGTTGGAACCACAGTATGGAAACTAGAATGAGAGAAACGAAAACTAATTTTCTGTTGTGTAAAATATAAAGAAGATATGCCTCAATCTGTTACGTAAATAGTAAATATTTTCTGCAATGGAAATTTAAATCAAGACTATCATTTAGCAATTTTTTTTTATCAATTCAAGGACTACCCTTACATACTGTGTTGTAATATACCACTAGAGAGTAAAGTGGTACAGCTAGTGGTATTAAGGATTTGAGCCATGAATATGTTACAGTGCTCTCTTGTCCACCTACTTCAATTTGCCATTAAGTAAATGGTATGGGCTACCTTTTTTTTTATATCTATAGAAGTTATAAATATCTATACAAGTTATAAAAAAAAACAACCGACAGCATGTTACCTTGAATAGGAACTTTTATATGCAAATTCAAGCACCAAATGGTGAATTTCGATCGAATTTTATTATAATCATTATTCACATATGTATAAACTTGAGATAATCCTGAACACGAAAAAGCGTCATTTAATGTAAAGAACAATAGATCTATAAATTACAAGTAAAATCTACGAAAGAAAATGAAGGATAGGAAGAGAAATTGATGTTAATAGAGTACGAACTCTATTAAGATCAATTACAAGCTGAGATTAATTATCCCTCGACTACCTTTGAGTCTCTATCTTTCAGATCAAATATCCAAGGTTCAGCTCGATTTGAATATTCTGAGCAGTGGGTCTGAACTCGACCACCTGTTTAGGTGAAATATAGCAATTATTGTTGTAATGAATATATAACAAATAGTAGAGTCGAAACCGACACGACATAAGAGTAGTGATAAAAGCAGATTGTCAAGACATATCTAAACCAATTGGATATCACACACTTGGCTCACACAAACACGCATATATTTGCAGACATAGAGAAACACACACACGCGCATGTACACAAACACACACACACACACACACACACACTATATATATATATATATATATATATATATATATATATATATATATATATATATATATATATATATATATATATATATATTCAATATTATGTTTTCAACCAACGGACACGTTATCATCATTTTTAATGAAGTCTGCGTGAAAAGATAATGAAAGCATAAATTGAGATATGGTCATGCGAAATCATTCGAGAGGAATACCCCACTCTAGATGTTTTGCAGTGACCCTGACTGCATTTCTCATTGAATAGAATAACTTCCCAATATTGTAATTTTGTAGCCTCCACTCAGAACTGATCGAATAGATCAATAATCAACGTAATACCAACTACGATCAATTCATGTTTACTCTGGAATCGTGTACTTAGAAATACATTATCCATTATGTACTTTGTTGGAGGGTGTTGTGTGTTTTATGAAGGATACTTCTCTACAAATTCTAGAAAGTGCTGAACGTTCACATAGGGCTAATCTCATTCTGATTGTGTAAAGCAAATCAAGTCAGTGTGTTCTGTCACTTCAAGTCTTTTCTTTCGGCGAAATCACCAATAATTTTTACCTCTTCAACATACCAGAGTTTCGTATGTTAGTTTGAATTTCAATCGTTTCAGCATAAGCGGTACAACAGAATATATATATATATATATATATGTGTGTGTGTGTGTGTGTGTGTGTGTGTGTGTGTGTGTGTGTGTATGTATGTATGTATACATAAATATATATACGTATGTATGTATGTATGTATGTATATATATATATATATATATATATATATATATATACATATACATATGTATATGAATATATATATATATATATATATATATATATATATATATATATATATATATATATATATATATATATACACCTGCATTTATAGATAGATAGATAGATAGATAGATAGATAGATAGATATACCCGTATATATATATATATATATATATATATATATATCAGGTCATTAAGAATGAAAAGTCCGAGTTTGAACAGAAAGTTTTTTTTTTTTATTTTAGCTCAACAAGAAGCCCTGCTGTTAATCAAAGCATGCACCTAAATTATCAGCATAATTTTTCCATTTTATCGGTAGCCTAATTATGCTGGCACCGATGAATTTTGGAGAACAAGAGGTGCTGAAATTACGAAAGCTGTTTTGCATCTTCTTCAGATTTGAAGTTTTTTCCTTACAAAATGTTATCTAATGCCTGGAAAACGTGATAGTCAGTTGGTGTATGGTCTGGTGAATATGGTGGATGACAGAGTACTTCCAAATTCAGTTCCTGTGATTTGAATAGCGTTCTTTGTGCAACGTGTGGTCGAGTATTGTCTTGCAAGAGAAGTGTCTTGTCTCTATTAACCAATCGCGGTTGTTTAGGTTACAAGTTCAGTCATCATTTCATCTAATTAGTTGATGTATACATCCACTCAAATTGACTTAGCAGGTTTCATGCAGCTGTAGTATATGACACCATCTCTGGACCACCAAACAGAAACCATTACCTTTTTTGGTTTACATATTCTTTTTTGGATTGTGTGTGGTACTTCGTTTCTATCGAATCACCGTGCAGAACGCTTGCTATTGTTGAAAAGAATCCATTGTTCATCACACGTAACAATACGATGCAAAACTGGTTCGCTTTTATGCCATGAGAGTAAAGAACACCAAGTTTCAAGAGGACATGTCATTTGGTGCTCGTTCAGTTCGTGTGCTACCCACTTGTGCAGTTGAAATAGTTTCAGATGGTCCAATACAGTGGGAATCGAAACATCAAACCTTGCTGTTAAATCACGCATAATTTGAGATGTATCAGCCTCCACTACAGTTTCCAGCTCATCATTATCCACCTTGGTCTCAGGTCAATCACGGGGCTGATTTTCAAGCGTAAAGTCACCCGACCGGAACTTTTTAAATCCTCAGTGTACAGTCCGCTGATTTGCCACATCTTCACTACACACCTCATTGGTGTTTCGATCTGTGTGGGATGTATTGGTTCTATGACAGAACTCATAGTCATAAATAACTCGAAATTTTGATGTATCCATGGCTTCACACAAACTGATTTACAAGAGAAAACGGACAATATAATCAGACACCATGAACTGCATTTCGGAAAGAGATGATGTAACTCTTCAATGTTGTAAGACAAAGAATTGTCAGGATAAAACGTCAGAGTTAAGGACTGTTAAACTTGGTGCATGAGAAAACCGGACATTTGTTTGTTAATGACCTCAAACACACACCCCACACACATGTATACGACGAGCTTCTTTCACTTTCCATCTACCAGTTCCACTCACAAGGCTTTGGTCGGGTCGAGGCTATAGTAAAAGACACGGTTCCGAGGTAGCACGCAGTGGGACTGAACCCGGAACCATGTGATTGGTAAGCAAGCTACTTACCACAGAGCCACTCCTGCGTCTTGTGGTTGAAACCGACGTAGAGCCCCTCTCCTCATAACTCCTTACTGTTTCAACCAGAAATGTTGATGATGCTAGAGCACGTTTGCTGCTCTTGTTGTTATGTACATTCTTCTGGTAGCTTAGAATAATGCAAAAAGTTCACGTATATATATATATATATATATATATATATATATATATATATACATATCAATTAGAAAATGGAGAATAGTATGCTGAACCCAACGACTTGCAGACAGCGTATCCCGTTGAATTCATCAACTTAAATCATAGCTAAAGTGACAAAAAAGAAACAAAACCACAGAGTACAGGTGTTTATGACAAACCATGTTCTTTTGACAACCGGGTTTACAGCAGTATATTTGATTGATACTATCCATTAGTGAGTTGAATCCTCAACCACTAACTGTCTCGCATTATATATATATATATATATATATATATATATATATATATATATATATATATATATATATATATATATATATATATATATATATATATATATATATATATATATATATATATATATATATGTATATATATATTTATATTTACAATTTATATATATATATATATATATATATATATATAGGCGTAGGAGTGGCTGTGTGGTAAGTAGCTTGCTTACCAACCACATGGTTCCGGGTTCAGTCCCACTACGTGGCACCTTGGGCAAGTGTCTTCTACTATAGCCTCGGGCCGACCAAAGCCTTGTGAGTGGATTTGGTAGACGGAAACTGAAAGAAGTCCGTCGTATATATGTGTATATATGTATGTGTGTGTATATGTTTGCGTGTCTGTGTTTTTCCCCCCAACATCGCTTGACAACCGATTCTGGTGTGTTTACGTCCCCGTAACTTAGCGGTTCGGCAAAAGAGACGATAGAATAAGTACTAGGCTTACAAAGAATAAGTCCTGGGGTCGATTTGCTCGACTAAAGGTGGTGCTCCAGCATGGCCACAGTCAAATGACTGAAACAAGTAAAAGAGTAAAAGAGTAAAAGAGTATATATATATATATATATCCTTATATATGTTTTGCTAATTCATTCTAAGACCACTAAGAGGACCAAAGCTCTGTTAAAATTCCCTATTAGGTCTGGGTTGCACTGAAAAATACTTCGAGCGTTGAAACACTCGGAATTCCATTTACTTTGACGCTATATGGCGACTATATATGGGAGCAGTATTCCAGGAGAGTGGATGTATATGTATTCTAATGGATCGACAAGTTTTCCATATTACTTGTTTCGAAATAAACCAGTAACTTATACATTGCTGCCATCCCAGAATTATGCATCATTAACTCATATGGAGTTCCAAATCATGCACTGATTATGACTTGTAATTTTCGTTTACAAATTTATTATTGTTTTGAACATATATAATCTTTAGATTCTGGATATAAGGGAATGGTTACCACATTAATGTTGGGTAAGTTAGTTCCATATCGCTTGTCACATTTTAAGCACTTCTTATCCTTTGTTTTCCTCCTTTACCTTTATTACTACTTATTTCATATTTTATCAGTACACCAGCCATCTTACCCTCTCGGTAAAAGTTTATTCGCACTTAATATAGAAAGTGAACATACAGACAATCGCGTGTGTGTGTGTGTGTGTGTGTGTGTGTGCATGTGTGTGTGCATGTGTATGTATGTGGCTGTGTATATATGTATGTATGCAGGTATACATGTATGTGTTTATGTATATAGGTATGTATGTGCCTATGACCCACGAGCAAAAGAGAATATATTTTATAGGACTGAAAATTTTGTAGGATTGCATTAAATATTTTGTTGTATGATTGTGTGTGTGTGTGTGCGTATATATATATATATATGCATATATATATATATAGAGAGAGAGAGAGAGAGACAGACAGGCAGACAGACAGACAGACAGACAGACAGACAGACAGACAGAGACTGATTGATAGAGTTAATAGACAGGTAGATAGATAGATACACAGAGAGACTGAGAGACCTGCAGACAGAGAGACAGACAGATATATAGATAAATGAACCCAAGTTCCTCGCATGATACTATAATATGCATAATATTAGAAGCACACACGCACACGTACACATACACGCTTCATGTTGTTTACTTGAGTGCATTATTGATTAATTTAAACTTATAATTTAATTACACAAGTAAACTTACTTTGACAAGCTGTGCGAATATCGATTGTTTTTCATTCCCTTTTTAATTTGAATAAATATTCCCACATAACTATTTGACTGACACACTGACATGCACACAGACAAATATATTTTTGCCAAAATATTCAGAATATCACCTGAATAAATGGCTGGTGCATAAAAATACGAATTTGTGTTATGTCTTCGGAGTTGTGTAATGGACACGTAAGTGAAATAAACCACACTGCCGAAACGTGTGTAATGGTGTTTTAAACTACACCTATACGCACATACATATATAAGTACGTTAGTGTATGCCTGATAGTGCGTATCTGCGACTTTGCAAGTACGTGTCTGTTTCGATGTAGGTTTTAAATAGTAATAGCAATAACTACATATCAAATATAACAACAATATTCCTAAGCATAATGCTTACCATTAGAAACAATGGGAGATCACACATTGGTTTTATAATGCAAACATATTAATATATAAACCTACATATAGATATAAACTACATAGAGCATTCAAATATATATATATATATATATATATATATATATATATATATATATATATATATATATATATATGTATGTATGTATGTATACACACACACATATATATGTATATGCATACACACACACACACACACACACACACACACACACACACACACACACACACACACATATATATATATATATATATATATGTATATGATTATGTATATACTAGCCAAAGTAAATGAGCCATGTCCAGATTCACCATTTAAATTATGCCTAAATGTGGTGAAGTTGCATAATATGATGCTATCTCTAAAAACTGCGCTGAATGATGTTCTACCGAAACAGCTGTCGCAAATTTGAACGCCATTCGTATGTTACTACATACATACATACACACATACACACACACACACACATATATATATATATATATATATATATATATATATATATATATGTGTGTGTGTGTGTGTGTGTGTGTGTGTGTGTGTGTGTGTGTGTGTGTGTATATACATACATATATATATATATATATATATATATATATATATATATATATGTACAAACATACACAAAAATCACCACCACCAAAATCAACCAAAAGTTTATTGGGAAGATTTGCTTCAAGGTAAGATTACAACATAAAGCAACAGATTTCTGATTATTATATACAAAAAGCAATCGATGTAATCTTTGATTGGTTGTTATGATGTTTATGTATTTCTGAAGAGCAGAAGTAGTTTGAATATCTTGAAATTAAAGACTTAAACGCCATGAGATGAAATTGTCAGAGGTGCTTTGCGGATAAATAAATGCTAAAAATCTCTTTCTGTAAGAGTGTTATAGTTTTTGTCGATAACTCCTTCCCCGCACTCGTCAATCTTTAAATTGATATTTATAAGTTTTAACTGTTATACTATGTATAATGGCTTGTAAGGCAACGAGTATTAGCGGAGGAAATACTCGACTACAGAAACCACAGAACGAGAAATAATCTGTATGATGAAAGTTCACCTAACTATTTAAATGGGGCTGCACAAATTTGAAACGAATTAATAACACAATTCATTTTCGTCCTAGACAAACGATTCTACATATACATCTCTTTTATATGTAATAATTAGAAAGCTTGATCATAATTAGAAACGCTTGATCATAAACATATCGTCACATCATTATCACTGTTTAATGGGACTAATTGAACAGTAACAATAACCAATAGCAATTCATGTGGCGTTTAATACGCAAACACAAACGATATTCACAACATGATTCAATTACTTTGTAAACATTGGGATGTTTATAAAAAAATTGAATTGTTTGAAGAAAATAGTAACCTGATGGAGGGAAAAGAAAAAAGAACAAAATGAACAATTGTGTAAAAGACGATAAAAGCAATGAATAAAAAAGCAACAGAAAGACAAACAGGCTTAAGGAACTCTCGGTCAAAGAGAAAGAAACGAAATGATTACCATATATATTAGTACATAGGTAATTAGGTGGCAAGGTGATAGTGACTGAATTAGAGAAAGGAGCAGGAAAGGGGAATTTAGAAAAATACATCAAAGAAAACGAGAAGATAATGGCACGTAAGAAAGTGTAATGAAAAAAGGATTACTTTGATATATTGCGATGTGTGGGATATCTACTGACAAACATTTTCGTATACGAGGTGGTATCAAAAAGTTCCCGGACTAGTTCTGTAGCGAGCCAACAGATGGCAGCACAGGGTTGCATGTGCAGTGAGAACTAGCAGTGACTTTACTAAGTTCAGTGTGCTGAACGACATTGCGGTGTTTACCTCGCAAGTTGTAAAATTTATGTTTTTGTGATCACGCGTATGCTGTAGTCTGCGACTTCTGGCATGGATAGGAAACTGGAAGATAGAGCTAACGTAAATTTTTGCGTTAAACTAGGGATGTTTGCTTCTGAGACATTGGGCATGTTTTGGAAAGCTTACGGCGATGAGTCATTGGGTCGTACGCAAGGTTTCGGGTGGCACAGCCGCAGTTCCATCAAGAGCATGCTTATCATTTTTTGGCAACATCCGCGTTTTTGTACATCGCGATTTGTCCACGAGAGTCAGACCGTCAACCAAGAGTTCTACTGAGAGGTTTTGAAACATCTAAGGTAGGACACTCTGTGAAAGCGACCTGATTTGTGGAGCGTAACAATGCACCCTATCATTGAACTCTCTAATCTCGTGAGTTTCTCACCAAAAATAATATGATGTCGCGTCTGCACACGACCTATTCGCCAGATTTAGCACCTGCGAATTTTCATCTCTTTTCCGATATGAAAATGCAGTTCAAAGTTGCCGTTTTAGCACCATTGTCGAAATCAAGAGCGAATTGCAGAAGCTCCTCGATTCGCTGACGGAAAACGACTTCCAGGTCAGATTCCAAAAGTAGTAGGGTCGCTGGGACTATTTTGAAGGAGATGATATTAAAACTTAGTTATGTTTTATTAAATATAACTAGTCCTGGAACTTTTTGATACCATCTCGTATTTGTGTGCGTGCCTGTGTATGTGTGCGTGTAAATATAAGTTTTAGTATCAGCTTGTTTTATGTGTGATCCAATGAACAATTTAGGCCAGGCCCACCACTTCTGTTTTTAGTTCATCTAAGACTGCATTCTCTAAAATTTTCAGTGAATTGTTTTATAACGACAGGGTAGGATTCGAAAGATATTTGCCTGCTAATTTTAGCATGCCAACGATTGGATTTGAAATCCTTCATCGGAGTAGACCAGTAGTTGTTAGATACCGATCAGCTCTCATTATATCACACACACTTATTCCATAATTACATACTGCAAAATATTTCTCAAACCAAGAAACGATGAGGGAGCTTCCACAAGAACTTCCAAGAAATGGAAGTTAAAGTCTGCAATATAACAAACTTTGTGGCTACACCGGTCAAATAAGACTGGCAAATAACCGGAATGCATTTATCAAGGACTGAGTAACAACTGGGTACATCATCAAGGATACGTTGAATACACGTGGGCCTAGGGTCATAAATCAATATATTTTCGAAGACAGAATAATTGTAACATACGCTAAATATTTGGTTTGTACAAAGAGAGTGAGAATCATTATCTATCAAGCGATCAACTAAACTCACATTTCTAAAATAATCGTATTTCCACACAATTTGAAGGAGAGGTATAATCAATTATATAGAACCCTTCCTTTCAGTACTTGCACAATAATTTATTCATCTCTATCAGAGAAGGAAAATAATTATCGGTAGAGTGAACATTCAGGGCGTAGAGTAATTGCAGACAATGCCACAAGATAGATTGTGCGTTTTATTCTTTGCATTGTCTACAGGTAATCGGTAGATCGGATGTCTATCGCTCTGCCAAAGCGAAGAGAAAATATTCATTGTCATTGCGAACAGCGATCCGACTGAATAAACGTCCGTTATATGGAACAGACGCAATAATAGCCAATACTGTATCATAATATAAATACATCTTCATTCGAAAATATCTCTTATAGACATGCTACAATTAATAACACAATATATAGAGCAGCTAGCGAAAAAGCCACATGCATTTCTACCACGTCGGACGTTGTCAATGGCGTATAACTACAGCCAACCACAATAAATTGTCAGAGACAAGGTGAAATTAAAATGAGGAGCTTGATATTTATATCTTTATCAAAGAATGGGGTAAACGCTTAAAATACTTCAAGAAATCTGCAGTGGCTTTTCAGATATGCTGATAATATATCCGTACCTAAAGCAACTATTATACATTAGAACGTAAAGAATGATTGAACCTTGTATGACATGAGTGGAATGACATGGATTGTGAAGATAAAAGAAATTATTGAATTATCTTCAAATAAGAACAATGAGTGGACTGTTTGAAGAACTGAAATGTCTACACAAAGGATGTATCTTAAGGGCAGGTACTTATTGAAAAGTGAGAACAAAAACAACAAAAGAATCATTTCGGTCGTCTAATAATGTGAGATTTCGAAATGTATTAACGTATTAATGACGTAAAACCTAAGACACCTACGACATATGAAATGCATGAGATTCTCTGAGGATGCTATGAAAAGGTGAGAAGAGCCGAGCGACATTAGGATTGGCCGGTTAACATTTCAATCACAGAGGTCAATAAGATTCGCTGTACAATTAAAAATATCTCAGGCTAGAATGTGAAATTGATTTATATGAATGACAGTTAAATAACCAGAGACAGACAATAGGGGAGCCAACGAAAGATATTTCATTCAAGAGTAGTATGAGTATCAATAAAAACTTGATTATCTGAATAATCTTCTTAACATTAGATACATTCTTAAAGAATATATGTTTCGGTTTCCTATTTTGAGAATTAAGAAGTTTGAATTTTTCCACTTTTCGCTCTGATGCTCATAGTCAGGATCATTATGATATTCGACACAAGTGGTATCAACGCCACTGTCGGCCTTGTCATTGTCGTCGTCGTAGAAACTGTTGGCCTGCAAAGAGCTCATCTATATATATGTGTGTGTGTGTGTGCGTGTGTGTAATATATATATATATATATATATATATAGTATGCATACACACTTATATGTGAAGGCGCGTGGCTTAGTCCTTAGGGTATTGGGTTCCTGATCGCAAGGTCGTGAGTTCAATTCACGTCGACGCGCTGCTTCCTTGAGTAAAACACTTTATTTTACGTTGCTCCAGTCCACTTAGCTGGCAAAAATGAGTAGTACGTATATTTGAAAGGGCCTGCCTTGTTACAATCTGTGTCACGCTGAATCCCCTTGAGAACTACATTAAAGGTACACATGTCTGCGGAGTGCTTAGCCACATGTAGGTTGATTTTACGAGTAGGTTGTTCCGTTGATCGGATGAACTGAAACACTCGTCATCATAACTGACGGAGCGCCAGTTTACACACACACACACACACACACACACACACACACACACACACACACACACACACACACACATGTATATAACTGAAAAAAGGGAGTCAACATGGAGTGCGGTTAGACAGCTATTTAATAAGCACCACACATGTTTCGACACAACATAGATCGACATATACACAGGATTAAAAGTAAGCAACGATTTACCTGTATAATGGGATCCAGTTGTATCTCTTCAGGTGAAATATAATTGCTGCCTCGTTATATTCTGATTACTGTGAAAAATTGATAAAACGAATCGAGTAGGGGATTGAGTTAAGAGTTATGTCCCTTCATACCAAAACCTCGTCGCTTGGAGTAGTTTTGTTGCAAATCGACAAAGTATTTGTGGAAAAGTATTTGTGGGAAATGTGTGTATATTTAAGGTTGGTGCTCGTGTGGAAATAGAATGTGTGTAGTGGTATTTCTTTACTACCCACAAGGGGCTACACACAGAGGGGACAAACAAAGACAGACAAACGGATTAAGTCGATTATATCGACCCCAGTGCGTAACTGGTACTTATTTAATCGACCCCGAAAGGATGAAAGGCAAAGTCGACCTCGGCGGAATTTGAACTCAGAACGTAGCGGCAGACGAAATACTGCTAAGTATTTCGCCCGGTAGTATATGTATAGCCTTTGCGGAGCAGGGAGCATACACATCTGTTTTCATTAACGTGTTTCCTTTCTTTTAAGTATTGGTTAAATTCCTTGCGAATTATGTGTGCACGCGGGTGTAAAGGGGTGCAATATGTATGGAAGCTTTTATTGGGATAGGTGTGAAAATAAATCTCTTGTGTAGCTCTCCCCCCATGCTGGGGCGTGTTTGCTTGTTTGTGGGTGTGCTAGTGTATGTTCTGGTCAAAATCTTTGCCGGACTCCCAGGTATTGGTGGAGGGTTGAAGTTAGAAGACTGGTAATTATAATCATGATGGAACATGCAGGCATGTTTAAATGTACTTCCTTTTCCGTGGTCAACGATTAAACATTTCACTTCTGCTATTCAGGTAAATGCCCGGGTACTGGACGCTCTTTAATATCGTTCTTTTCAACCAGACATAATTTGCACCTTGCACTTTGTATTTATCTAGAATCTTCTACTTTATGCTGTACTCGGTGGCGCTTTCTTTCAATTACCATAGGTGCTTGACGAAGATTATGGCGTTACATCTCTCCGGGATGTTGAAGGAGGACTTGTGGTTGTTATAGCGGGTACTGTACCGACCAGAGTATTAGATGTTGTTATACATCGCTGGTCACAATGTACTTCCAATACTTTAATTGCACCATTCTTTTCCAACTTCGCCCACATTGTGTAACCATACCGTCTTCCCATCATTGTGGAGGCCGTCCATGTGACCTGGTCTGATCTCTCGGCAACTGGACGGCTCTGATCTCTCGGCAACTGGACGGCTCTGATCTCTCGGCAACTGGACGGCTCTGATCTCTCGGCAACTGGACGGCTGCTGCTATTTTCAGCGAAACTTTTAAGTTATGCGGTTGAGCGGAACTTGTGCTTTCACTATTTTGCACTCACATTATTCACTCCGCTCCTTTTGTCAAATAATCTCATTTCTAGTAAGCTCTCTCCTAGCATGGCTCATTCCATGGCCCTTTTTGACGTAGCCAATCAATACTCATCCAACTTCGTAGTAGCCTACGTTTCACTTCCGTTTAGGGTACCAGATACGACAGTGCTGTTGAAAAGTCTTACAAGGCTTGTTTTGTCCAGTTTTTCTTGGAAGACATCCTTTATTAGAGTAAACACCCCTTATCCCATCCTTATTGTCTTCGAGAATTCAGGATCTATGTCTGGGGACATATTCATTGTGCATGCTGTTTGGAAGTACTCCTTTACCTCATGGATTTCATCACTTCCCAATTCTATCCGGCTTTGTGTAACGTCTTCGGGCTGTATATACTTTGATTTCTTACGGCTCTTTTTTATAGCCGACCGCTGAGCTATAGGTGTCCAGCTATCTTAGCATGGCCTGCAACTGGTCTGTGCTTTTTGGTAATGAGTACAATGTCATCTACGAATGTTAGTAGCTCACCATTGATGTTCACATCATCTACCCAGACAATGATCCTGATGAGTATTTATAGACATTCTCTGAAGAGCTGATGTCTCTTCGTTTGTATCCCTTTTCACTGGGAATTCTTATAGGTGGTGATATATTCTTTTGAATTCTATGCTTTTAGGCAAATACCGTAAATTGGCTTTTAACGTACATGGAAAAGACGATATTTTAAATAAATGGCAGTCACTTTTGTTATTTGTATAATTTAAAATTGTTTTCTTTCGCCATAATACCAACAAATGAAACGCATATCGCTAAAATTTCTTAGTTTTTAAGAGTGTTATTCAGGTGAAAGTGAATATGCTATTACTATCCCACTGATTTTTGACAAATCGGTCTGCTGAAACTAATGTGGATCATTAACTGCATATAATTGACGACTGTAGGGTAAATTTCGGAATATAATGCACGCTGAAGAAGCTAGCTAGTTTGGTTGAATAATCTTCCTCTTCACCTATAATGATGATAGGAGACATATTTTTATTTGAAGACCGAACGCAAGTTGCTTTTTATTTTTTTTGTTGTGGTCGCAAACATTTTATGTTATAAACAAACTAATCGTACGATGTAGATAGTCATTGTTTTCTATTTGAATAGGCACGCAGATTCTCTGTTCACTCAGAACGTAGACTTTATTCTATTTTAATAAGAACATAGATTTTCTATTGTTAGAGGAAGATGGAATGAAAAGCCTTATTTCCACTCAAGTCACAAGGCTTTTAGCAACGGAAGTAAAATTTGTTCCTGCAAACTGGAAACTTCATCGCACTCTCACATGCATGAGTGAGTGGCAAATAAAATCTATTCTCAATCACAAGATTCCACTACGCAACACAATGGTGAAAGTGTATTTTTCTTAACATCGAGTTGATATCTTTGGAGTTTAAGAGATGGAAACCGTACCGATTTCCTTCGAATATATGCAAATAAATGCATCTCTTACTAGCGAGGAGACTAAAATGCTGTGGCCTTCGGAATAATTATTGTACATTAAGTAGCAAACAGTTTGCCACTTTCGTCGTCGACAATGCACTGAACTATGAATCAATGATTGACTCGCCGGAAATCTGTCACGATCGAATCTATTGATCACCATTAGCAATAAAAATATAATTAAATCTGAAGCTCACTAGCAATTGAAGTTGAATTTTAGGTGTTTTTATATTTTAATGCAAACAAAATGAAACATAAAAACGTCAAAATATCACATCTAAAACTGTATCTTTATCTCACTGTCATAACTGATAATTGATATCAGATTACGAGATTCCAGTTTTAATCCTTGAATAGCTAATGGTGAGCAATAGTGTCGAAACGTATATCTATATGTATGCCATTATAGAATATTGCCTAAACTAGCATCTGGTCGGCCCTGAAAGCTGATCTATGATCAAATACGTTCTTACCATAATTGTTCTGTCATTTGGTCAGGCCATTACATATTTCAATCTATTTGTTCTAACTGTAGAATCTGATATGTTGGAGAATCAGTTGCTATTTCTTGTTATTGACGTAGTCATACGTGTTATTTAAATCTATAGTAGTTATATATACTTCAATACATAATTCAATATTCTAAGTTAATAATTTAGCAGAAATAGTGGCGTTTGCTATTCATCATGGATTTCATATTTTTCTATACCTAATTTCTGATGTCAGATTCTTTTGCGTCAATTCAACCTATTATAATTTCGTGAAGAAGTTATAAGCTGAGGCACACCGAGGTCAAGTCGTTCATATCTGGCTATGTATATTATTGTATATGACGAAAGCGTAGCACAGTTTCAATTCCAGGGAAAATAAAAACTGAATTTAACGTCTGAAGTAAAAGAAACAGTTTCTTTTATTGCCGATTGCATTATTTCCTTTTATAGCATGTTCTCTGGTTTTGTTTAATATTCCTTACTGCTTAAAGTTTTTGCTCGTTTTCCCTGCCATATTTGATTTGATTTGCTACCAAGGATGGTGCAAGCCCTTTTATTGTATTGTACATTCATAGATTGGGTATTACGGTGAGCAGTGTCAAATTTTAGAGCGGGTTACGTGTGTTTGTATGTATGTATATATGCAAAAGATGTAAGTAGTGCAAAATCCAAGCTGTGGCTTCTTGTAGCAAATATGCTAATTCCAATATCATCACCCAGTATGTAGTAGTTGAAGTTGTTGCATTTCTGTGAGGTACATACTAGAGTTGAAAATTCTAGACAGATTGCTTTATAAACTTGTCTGTTATTAATTATTTGTTCATATAGGTTATGTAGTTTCTCTATATAGGCATCCATAGAAAATGTTTCATCATAACTTTGATAGGCAAAATTGACCTCGATGGGATTTGTGCTCTAAACACAAAGAGCCGGAAGAAATATCTCCAAGAATTTATTTTTGTTCGACGTGCTAAAGGTTCTACCACCTGACGAGCATAAACCTACATAAATACACACACATACATACACACACATATATACATATGTATGCATACGAGGGAGTACTCAAAAGAGAACGTATTTTGCAATAGTATTTTATTCACTTTTATATGTTTACACCTTTATCGCCTTCTAAGTATTCTCCCATTTGAAGCATTGCATCACTCCTGACGCGTTTTCCACTGTTTCCACTGTTCAAAGCAGTCCTGAAGCTCTTGCGACATGATGCTGTTTAACGCCTTCGTCGTTTTTTTCTTCACCTCTCCCTCATCTGCAAATGGTTTTCCGTTAAGGACTTTTTTCATTCGTCTGAACAAAAAGGAGTCGCAGGGAACAAGATCGGATGAATAGGGAGGGTGGGTAAGCGGGATCCTGCCATTTTTGTCAAAAACTGTCTCACACTCAAGGTGGTGTGCGCAAGCGCATTGTTGTGATGAAGCCAACCCTTTCCACTTTGCCACAGTTCGGAGCGTTTTCGTCTCACCGCATCTCGCAAACGCTTCAGTATTAACATCTGGTTAATACTTTGACCAGAAGGAACAAATTCTGTGTAGGCAATTTCTTTCCCATCCATGAAACAAATCAGCATCGTCTTGACACTGGACTTCACATGACGCGCTTTTTGGGGAACGTGGTGACATTGAATGCTTCCATCAACTTAATCGCTGCTTCGTTTCCCGCTTGTAACCGTAGCACCAGCTTTTATTATCATCAGTGATGACCTTCGAAAAAGGTCCGGATAAACTTCTAGCTGTTCTTTCAGTACACGACACGCATTCAGTCGTGACTGTTTTTGATCTTCAGTAAGCAAGCGAAGCACAAATTTTGATGCAACTCATTTCATTTGCAATTGCTCACTCAAAATTCTTTGGGAGGAGCTCTAGGGCACAGCAGTCATATCAACAAGTTCTTCAATTGTTCAGCGACGGTCCTCCAAGTTCAATTCAAGAAATTTTCGTAACGTTTTCATTCGTTCGGAAGGTCGAGGATCGGCCTGAACGAGATTGGTCTTTAAGCTACAAATGACCATTCCAAAAGGGTGAAAACCACTCGTAACTTTGTGTTTTGCTCACGGCAGCGTCTTTGTAAGCCATTTCAATCTAAAACTATAATCTAAACTATAATCTGAAATTATAGCCGTTGATAAAGTTAAAAATGTTTAGGGAAACTTTGTTGATACGGTAGAAATAAAAGAAAATAGCGACGACTGCGAATCGAAACCCATTTGATGTTAGACAGGTATTAGTGGATACAGTTTCTTGTGACTTGACAATTCCTAAAAGTGAATACTATATCTAGCTGTTTCTTTTACTATCTGTAACAAAGTAAATATAAAGAAACAATTCATGAGTAGATGGGAACCTCATTTACAAGTCGTAGATTCACTAAATGTTACTGTAGATTACAGAGTACTTTTTGGTCAAAATGATAGCATTCCTAGATATACAAAACATAGATGATATAAAGACATTTTACGTTTTCAGTTTTTAGCTTCCATCTTTTTATTGGAGCCGTTAAAAATATCAATATTTTTATTCAATGAACAAAACACAAATTGCATGAAATTCTTTAATTTCCCTAAGTTCTACTTTGATATCTTCAGATTAAAATTTATTGGCAAGATGCCACAGTTTAAAGAGACCGTTATTCAAACTACACCATACTGTTTTATGATTCATAGCAGTGAGCAGCTTTATCATTTTGAAACTTTCAATGCGATACTTGGGAATTTTATTAATCTCAACTTTGGCCAGATCATAAATCATCTCTCATAGGTTAAACAACTAAAGTTATCAATCTGAGTGGTCAACACAGAGTATGAAAAATTATATCGATATTCCCATGCTTCAAACATCTTCAAGGGGCGTAAACATAGCTTTAAAAATGAGGGTTTACACATTGTTCGTTTCCCATTGCGATTAATGGCCAATCATTGAAATATGAATAGAAACACACATATATCATTTCTCTTTTATCTTTGTAATTGACGTTGCTCAACAATGAATGAATAACAATACATACCCCCCTCCTCCTCCTCCTCCTCCTCCTCCGCTTTGTACTACTACTACTACTACTACTACTACTACTACTACTACTACTACTACTACTACTACTGCTGCTACTACTACTACATGAAATCACACAGCTTATTTTATTGGGTATGATGGAATGTGTCAGCCGTACCAAGCAATACTGATGTTAGTAGGTGTTCTACCTTCACACTTTCATCGATCTTTTTCAGCCATGCAGGTAGTTGAGTGCTAATACTTCCAAGTGCACTGGTATCACGTCAACTCCCTTCATTTACCTCAAACTTCGTATTTCCCACTTCAGTGTCTCTCATGACTTCTGATCTTAACTGAGAGACACTGCCTGGTACTGCAACAGGAAAAAAAATGCTTTCTAATTGATGTATCAATACCAGCAAATGACAACGTTTCTGTAAAAGAAATGGAAAAACTTTCAAAATACAAAGACCTGGAAATAGAGATAACTCGAATGTGGAATCTAAAAACAGAAACAATTCCTATCATAGTAGGTGCCTTAGGTATAATAAAAAAATATTCAGACAAATACATAACAAAAACACCAGGACTTACAAATATATATAACATACAGAAAATTGCACTACTGGGTACTGCACACATTCTACGCAAACCACTTTCAATACAGTAAACATAAGAGCACCACAGCAAACCACAGCACATACCCAAGGCGAACAGAGCTGCGCTCGGTAGTGAAGTGAAAGCACGTTATAAAAATAAAACTACTGAACAACAATAATAATAATAATAATAATAATAATAATAATAATAATAATAATAATAATAATAATAATAATAATAATAATAAATTGAAAGGAGAGACAGAAACGCTAATTATAGCGACTCGCAAAAATGCCTTTAGAAAAAAATCTGACAAATCTCAGTCAGACAGCAAATATGGAATCTGCAAGAAAAGAGACGAAATATAGAAATATAGAAATATACTGAATGCAGTATATATATATATATATATATATATATATATATATATATATATATATATATATATATATATATATATATATATATATATATATATATATATATATAACTGTATATGTTGTATTACGTTTGGAGTTATGTTAGCACCTGCGTTGCAAACAAAAGCACTTTTTACAAGTGCACTGTTTGGGATGTTAGCCGAGTGTATGGCTTCAAAGCAGCAGAAAGGTGGTGTGAGCACGAAACAGACGCTTTGACGGAGAATGAAATTACAAGATCCTGTGAGATTTCTCCATAAAGACTGGTCATCCCATTGAAGCAGGAGGACTAGGTGTGGTTATAGAGGACAAAATAAACAGCGTATACATATATGCACAGACACACAAATACAAACACGCACACACACACATCTATATTTACGCACATATACAAGCAGACTCACGGACACCGACAGGCTAATAACCACATATATACATACGTACATATATGTAAATATATACGTGCATATACACGTTTTTCTTTTGTACTATCAGTGTCTTCCTATGATGTGCTATAGAACATACGTATAACCATTTAGCTAACACCGTATGTTGCAATGAAATCACATATTACCTCTATAAACACACTATGCTGTGATCAGAACAATAAACAGCATTCTGTACTGCATGTTCTGCTTGGCATAAACAGTGTACTTGTAAATAGTGTTTTTGGTTTCTGTTACACTAATGCAACGAGCGCAGGTGCTAATGTAAGTCCAAACATAGTACAGCATATACAGTTTTATATATATATATATATATATATATATATATATATATATATATAAAGAGAGAGAGAGACACACACACTCACACACAAACACACACATACATACGTATGTGTGTGTGTTTGTGTGTGTGTGCGTGTGTGTGTGTGTGCGTGTGTGTGTGTGTGTATGTGTGTATGGAATGATATTCAGAAAGGTCATTGAAGAAGACTGGCCAAGTAGTTTCTCTTCGCAAAATACTAATATAAAGTTAAATGACTTAATGAGAACCATCTTTGACATATGAAGTAAAGTTGCTCCTGAGAGAATGTCAAACCGGCAGAAAAGGATAATTCCCGGGAACCGGAAGAATCTAATGAGATAACGAGCAATTATCCCAGACTGTCTAAGCGAGTCAGTAAATGATTTCGAAGAATCTTATCGTAAACTAAAATTATTTGAGATTGAAAGTGAATTTAAGTATACCTCAGAAAATTAGAGGGTAGAAAAAGAATTATGGGCTGTAAAAAATGTAACGACAACCCTTAAAGCCTTCTATAGATATGCAAAATAATCTGTTTCAGTACGGTATAAGATAGTGCCATTGTCCGAAGAAAATGATACACTGACCAAAGCATCTCACTGGCTAAGCGAAATACTAGAAGTGTAATAGAAAATCACAACTCCGTTGGGACACTGCTGTGTTCTTTGGCACCACAGTTCTCCACAAAGAGATGGCAATTATTGATTACATCGAAATAGAGGTAACACCTAATATCAGTCATTAATGAAATGAACCTTAACTCAAATACAGGCCCTGATAAACTCCTAGCAAACCTTCTAAAAAATGCAAAGGGGGCTCTAGTAAGGCCCCCAGTGATCTTCCAAGCTTCCTTGCAAATAAGAGACTTACCAGAAAGTTGGTGCTCCAGCATGATCGCAGCCGCATGGCTGAAACGAGTAAAAGAATAAAAAACAAAAGAATAAAAGAATATCCTATCCATAAAGGATGTAGGGGAGCAGATACTAAAAATTATAGGCCTGTCTCTCAAACCTCACTTGTTAGCAAATCATTGTCAGGTGGATGTTTATCATGTTTCTAAATACTGAGTTGCTCCCTGATACCCAGCATCGCTTCTGCAGCATTATTACTGATTGTTGAAACAATTAATAAATCACTCAACGTGGATGAGGTGTATCTCGAATTTACAAGGATCTTTGATATGCTTGACCACGACATGATACGTCACAAGCTACGATCATTCGGTTTACTTGGAAAGGTGGGAAACTGGCTGCATGATTTCTTAAAAGAAAGAAGCCAGACTGTTGCAGCCAATGGTATCCTCTCTAAGGAGACAGTAATAGCGAATGGAGTGCTTCAGGAAACCGAATTGTCGCTGCTGCTCTTTATGGTAGCTTTTTCGGACTACCATCAGTTTCACTGACATCCACGTTTACAAATGTAGTAAAAGCAGCAGCTAAGGTATCATTAGATGCTAATCTTATACAAGAAGATACGGATGCCATATATAAATGAACCGAAAAAAAAACAACAGGCAGCTTGATGCAGGAAAATTTCAAGTCCTCTGCTTCTATCAGCTGGCGCTAATAAGCCACAACAAAGATACTTTGTACCAAAAGTAGTCAGATACAGTACGTGATCTGCGTATTGATATGAGCAACGACGTCTCCACTCAGGTACAAAGATGGTTGTTGTGTGCAGGTAAATGCCCTGATGGATTCTGAAAACTTTCAGAACAACGGAACAAAACGCCATGCTGGTTCTAAGGAGGATATTTGACCCGAGCCTTCTGGACTACTGATCTAAACTATGGTAACTTCACAGTATCATATTAATAGCGGAATTTGAGGTAAGTCAACAGTTCTATAACAGGAGGATTGCATGAATGGGAAAGCTGAGCTACTGGGAAAGACTGAAAAAGTCACGATGCTATTCCCTGGAGCGAAGACAGAAGTGATATGGGGTGATACATACATAAAGAAGATCCTAGAGTGTTTGGAACCAAACTTAGACATCGAAAGTTATACCAGCCCTCAAGCTGAACATCGCCGCACTGTTCCAAATAACCCGTTGAGAGTGAATGACCATCTACAACAATAGCTTGCGTTTGAAACCCCAACTGCTGTTTAATGTCTTACCAAAACATCTAAAATTCATTCATAATGTAGGCTTGGATATTTTCATGAAACAACTTGACTTCCTGCTGTCCAGGTTCCCCAGATGAACTTACATCAGAGCAAGATGCTCAAAAGAGGGCTGCGATATCGAACTCCCTCATTCTCTAAAAGCTGGTCACAAAAGAATAGCCATTCAAAAGATGACAATACACACCGTACTCCAGTATGGCTGCAACCTTTGAGCTGAAACACATTAAAATGTAAAAGAATACACACACATACACATACACATGCACACACACGCACGCACAGACGCACACATGCATATGTGTATATAAGAAAGTATATATATATATATATATATATATATATATATATATATATATATATATTTAAATATATATGTCTGTATATATATTGTGCCAAATTTTGGCATTGAAAGCTACACCAATACCAGAACGGGACGACACTGCATAGTGCCAAAGATCCCAGCAATGCCATCGCGCTTCAGGACCAGTTACTGCAACAGCTTGGGATTCAGGGGCCCACAGCTTTTTAATATTCTCCCAAAGAGCCTGAGGAATCTGCACAAAGTAGATGTAGGGGTTTTTAAATCAAAGCTGGACCTCTTCCTATCGAGAGTCCCCGATGAACCTACCTCGCGGCAGGAGGTGCAAATGAGGGTTGCTAAATCAAACTCCATTCTTCACCAAGTGCCACATATTGTAAGAGGCTCCCTGTAATAACAGTGTAGCAACACGGTGGTGCATCAGCATAGCCGCAGCTCTAAGCTGAAACTTATAATATATATATATATATATATATATATATATATATATATATATATATATATATATATATATATATATATATATATATATATATAAATTCATGTGCATATATGTGTGTACATATGCTGATGGCTTCCTTAATTTATCCCGGGGAATCATCGTAAATCATTCGATAAAGAGTAGATTTAATCATAATACTGCAGCGCCTCTAAAAGAAACACGTGAATATGTATGCAATTTGCCTTTAGGTTTTTAGCATTGCTAGAACACACTTTTAGTTCAAAAGCACATCTTTAACTTCTATTCACTTTTCCTCGAAAGAAACGATACTATAAATTGAAGCTGATTTACTACACATTCAGATTTGCAAAGCGGTGAAACCATTTGACTCCTGCGTTCTCACTTCCAGGTGTGGTAGAGGATAAAATTACCAGCAACAACAACAATACGGCAATAAGAAATGTAATAAATGTAAACAAATATATCCACAAAAGTACTATTTTTATTTTCTTCATTGACACCATTTTCATAATCTTCATTGGCATCGTTCTTTTTCGCACAGCGTAAAGTAAAATATTCAACAATTCACTAAATATAGATTTTCTAAATATAAACTAGTTTTTTAAGACCTTTTACTCTATGAATATAACAAAACAAAAAAAAACTACTAAAATTTTTATTGCATGTAATCTTGTTCGAGTATGTTAAGGTATGTACTCGTCTGCCGTGTGCGCGTGTTTGTAAATTCTGTGTGCGTGAGAAAAAGAAAAAAAGAAAAAGGAAGAAAGAAAGAAAGTGAGAAAGAGAGAGTGTTCGTGTGTATGTGTGTTTGTGCATTTGTGTAAAGTAATATTCGTGGATGAGAACTGGTGTATGCATGCTTGTGTAAAATACGTCTTGTGTGTGTGAGCGTGTCTGAGTGTAAATATTTGTTCCTGGCAACATTTACATTTGTTTCCATATATTTTATGAACTCGGTTTTCTTTTTCATTAATAATGTCAATACTATTTTGTTTTCTCCAGGGGAAGATTCACAATTTTTTTTATGTCTATATATTTATTCATTTCCCGTATATACTCAAATATTCATCAATATATTCTAATCCATATAAAATAATAGAAAACAGTGTATACGTATACATGTCTATATGTGTATGCGCCTAGAGCAGTGTTGTATGGAACAGGAAATACGGGTTGGTGTTCTATTTATATGCATCTACATATTTCCTACTATATGAGTAGTTGAAAAATGGAGTAAGAGAGAAGAAATAAGTAGGATAATATTTCAGATTATGATCTAAACATGGTTTTTACGAATTTCGCTACAGCAAAACTGTAATATATGCGATGACATAAATATGACTGAAATGTGAGTTAAATATCACTTAATTACGTATCCTAGTTCAGTAATTTCTAAGTTGGTTAATGTATTAAATAAGAAACTTCACCTGTTGAGATTTGAAATCAGTTCGTGCTTTGTGATACTTTGCGCTTTTTTCATTCTAACTCACATGAGATATATTTTTCCAGTTCAGTTCTGTTTATGACCTTCATGTGAAAAAATAAATAAATAAATAAAAGATACTTAACTATTTTTAATGACTAATGCATGAATATCATATCCATGAACATCATATCCGACAGAGAGGTTTGTCTTCTATTTAAAGTTAACAACATATAGCATTGATATAACGTTACATTTTAATTTTTTAAAGGGATTACTAAGATTAAATGGATATAAAATAAAAAGAAAGGGAGTCATTGATTATAGTTTCTAATTGAGGCTCCATGCCAGCAGTTTTTAGGGAAGGGTTAAGTCGATTAAATTGACCCCAGGACTCAACTGTTACTTATTTTAATAACCTCGAAAAGGGCACGATGACTTCGGTGGGATTCTAACTCAAAGTGTAAAACTGGAAGAATTGCTGCAAATCATTTTGTCCAACGAATTAACGATTCTACCAGCTCGTCGTCTTTGAATGATTATTAACAAGCCTTTCTACTCTGGGAAGAAAAACAAAATTGACATCAGCGTCATTTCAACTAAGAGCGTAAAGCAGGTAAAAAGTACGGTGAAGCCTTTGATCAGCGGTGCTAACGATTCTATCACCTCGCTACCTTTCAATAATTATTAATATTGTGGTCTGCTATATGCACCAGTCTTGAATGTTTGTCGGGAGAACTAGTCGATTATATCGGCCCGTGTTTCACTGGTACTTAATTTATCGATCCCGAAAGGATGAAAGGGAAAAACAGATAAAATGCCGCGAAGCATTTTGTCCAGCAGGCTAAAGATTCTGCCAGCTCACTGCCTAGAGTAATAATTAATTTCAAATTTTGGCGCAAGGCCAGCAATTTCAGGGGAAGGAATTAGTTGATTACATCGATCTCAGTGTTCAACTGGCACTGGTGGAAAGGATGAAAGACAAAGTCGACCTCGGCAGAATTTGAGCTCAGAACGGGCAGACTGACGAAATGATGTTAAGCATTTTGCCCATCGTGCTAACGATTCTGTCAGCTCGCCGCCTTGAGTAATTATACCTCCCACACACAGCCCCTCGTTCCCGATCACCGTTTGTTATCTCCCCCTTTCTTAGCTCTCCTGAAATAAGAATTTCTAACTTCCGGTCAGTCATTGTTATGATCGGCCATTATTATGATTGACCGTTGACTGAACACTATTCAATTTTTTTTTCTCCGTGTTTTTCTCCTTGTCTCCGTATTCTTTCTGTTGAAGAGCGTAGCTCGAAACGTCAAAGACTTTCCGTATTCCCGAGCGTCATACTAATATATACTTTTGTTATTTACACCACCTGTCCTCGTCTGTTGTTATTTTTTGTATATTCTCCCATATAAATAATAATCCTTTCTACGGGAAGCACAAGGCCTCAAATTTAGGGGAAGAGATTACGTCGATTACATCGACTCCAGTGCTTAACTGGTACTTATCTAATCGACCCCAAAAAGATGAATGGCAAAGTCGACGTCGGCGGAACAAGTATTAATGATAATGAAATGAAATATGTACAGACTTAACCATTACCAGATTACTGTGTGGCATGTGCATAATCTAAAATAAGGACTTAAATATTTATATTATATATCTTTACGTTCTAGAAGTATTTTCCCAGTTTTCATTTCTTCAAGTGGTGCTTAGCACTATAGCAGCTGGATACATTTTTTAAATTCTCGCTACCGTCGCGCACAAATACACGGGGATCTACATCCGCTATCGTATGTCTTCTATATTAAAAAAAAATTCTAAAAATATAATCGAAATCCTGAAGTGAGAATTTTGTTTCGCTTGCGCTTCAGTTTCAAATGTTTTGTTTTGCCATCATCATCACCATCATCATCACCACCAAAATCACCAAAATCACCACCACCTACATCTTCATCATCATCATCATCATCATTATCATCATCATCATCATCATCATCATCATCATCATCATCATTTCCACGTTACTACACTAGCGCTATTCCACTCTTTTTGGGAATCGTCAACACGACATAGGCAAACGCAAATAAATTAAGTTAAATAATCTCTTCCTTTTGATTAAAGTTCCCAATTTGAGTTCAGCAGTTGAAGGTATTTTTCAAATTTATCGAAATCTTAAAATCTAGATATAAACATATAATATGCACTTATTTAGAACTCGTTTCCTAATTTCAGTCACTGGACTGTGATCAGGCTTAGCCAGCGCTTCGTAGGTTTAAGCCGAACAAATTAACCTCACGGCATGGTTTTTTAAGTCGGTCATGGTTTGCCTAAATACTTATTTATGAAGATGCCAGCAAACTAACGTTAGTTGTGAAACAGTGCATAGCAAACGAAGATGTATGCACACACACACACACACACACACGCACACACACACACACACACATACACACACACACACACATAGATACACACACACACAAGTATGTGTGTATGTGTGTGTGTAGATAGATGGATATATTTCTTTTATTAGCCACACCGGGCTCAACAAAGATGGGACAAATACAATGTAGAGCTTTTCTTTTTGAGAGGGGGAAGGAAAAAAAAGTAGGGGTGTGTCGATCAAAAGGGATCGATAGATAGATAGATAGATAGATAGATAGATAGATAGATAGATAGATAGGTAGGTAGGTAGGTAGGTAGATAGATAGATAGATAGATAGATAGATAGATAGATAGATAGATAGATAAAACGGGCTTCCGTAATTTCACGTTTCGTCTTCCTTACACTGCATTGCTGAAGCCAAGAGACACCTGCTAGTGAAGCAATGTAGTGGGACTTAACTAGAAACCACATTGTTGGGAAGTGACTTCATAAATAGCAGGTTTGAACATGTTTGAAACCGCAGTTAACACGGCTTCGAATAGTACATCTCTTTTTACAACGACAAGAAATTTCGAAAGTCACTAAGTACGTTTACGTGTCCATTTGTACAAGAAACTAAAGTAGCAAATATTACATATCTCAAAGCAACAATTTTTTAAACAATATATCGAACAATGGCTGAAAGAAATAAATAAGAATAAAAGAAGTTCAACAGTGTAAATGAGTAAATGTTGTCTGTGATATATAATGCAGTATATGAAATTCTTATACGGAGATTTCAAGCATGCAGAGCTCATACTTGTCCACACACGCGCTCATATACGCACCCGCGAGGCGACACACACAAATACGCACAAACATGGCTGTGTACGCGCGCGTTTGTGCGTATCTGTGTTTGTGTGGCTGTATATCTGCAACGTAGCGCAAAATGCATTACCGTATTTAATTACTTTCGGTCATGTTCTGTACACAAACGCATATATTGCGAGCTAATGACGTGTTTATGAAGTATCGCGGCGCCCTTATAGTTCATTGAACAAACTCGGATGATGTATGCCTGTGATGTAATAGCTATAAATTCTAAAACTCCTCTCTCTTTATCTCCCTCTCTCTTTATCTCTTTGTCTCTGATTCTGCAAATTATATATATATATATATATATATATATATATATATATATATATATATATATATATATATATATATATATATATATATACATATGCAGATAGATAAAGAGATACATACATGCGCACACATACATACCATACGTACATACATACATACATACATACAAACAATACACACACACAAACACACCACACACACACACACACATATATATATATAAACATTTATATAACATTTTTACAAGTATAGTGTTGACAACGATTTCGATGTTTCAGTCTGCTCTACTTTATCAGACAATCAGATGAAAGCCAGGAGGTCGATACTTCCAAATCTTTCACATCGCTATTTTTGTTAAATCTACTAGTATATACTGTGCAAAAGGTACTGAGTAATTCTTTACTTTAATGTAAACTTGTTTTATCTATACAGCGACATAAAAAACAAACATTAATATATATATTTATATAAAGATGCATGTGTATATGTTCTTACATACAGTGAGAGAGACGGAGCAAGAAAGAACAAGAGAGGAGAGAGTGTTGACCGTCTGCGTATCCGTCTAAGTGATTTTGTTATGTTCACCGTTGTAAGCCAGAATGTCATCTCATATCACTTTAATTCTTTATAAAACAGCGCGACTATTAAGAAAAATCGATGAAATAAGTACTAGCCTGAAATGTGTAGTTGCTCAGGTTTGCTCAACATGGTTACAGACTAAGGACTAACGCAAAATGATATAAACATCTCTCTCGCTTTCTTTCTATATAGCCATATATATTTACATCAAGGCAGATGGATATTCTGACACTCTGATTAGCCGTCATATCAGCGGAATGATACAAATCCACAGACTCAGAAAAGTCGATTAAGACAACAGTACTATACTACAGATAATTATTCAATAAAACCGACGTGAGAAGTAAATCGAGTAGAAGCCGATAGGTTTTGATCTCAAACGTAGCTAAACATATCTAAATATCAGAATATGTACTATTACTCGGCACAACCCATGCTGTCTTTTTTCGTTCCCAGAAGTTATTTGAAAGCTGTCAAATACTTTAAAGCTACCAACTCAAACAAATAGCCGCTTAATTGGAAAATGGAAATCAATGATACGCGAACACACAGAGACACATACATATCTATCAGTTTTCATTATTTCTTATTATATACATACATACACCACACACACAAACACACACCAACACACACACATATATATATATATATATCCTTTAAGTTCGTTTACGAGAAACGCTTTGAATACGTATTTGAAAGCTCCTATTTTATTATTCTGGCTACAGCCTAATGTTACCAACTGGCAATACCAGTTGTTTTGGGTCGAATTGAGCTGTGCTGATATAATGTAATATATATATATATATATATATATATATATATATATATATATATATATATATATATATATATATATATATATATATATATATATATATATATATATATATATATATATATATATATATATATATATAGTCAATGCATGAAACAGAGAACAAAAGAAAAAGAAGAAAAATAAACGAAAGTGCGGACGTAGCATAAACAATGTATTAATAATACAGGTGAAGGAAGAGAGTTGTTGTTTTAAGTTTTGGGCACAGCTCTTTATCGGAAACAAGAAAGACAGGAAAGTCCAAAAGGTAGAAGGAAGAATGAGAAAAATCGTCAACAGTCCGCGTGCGGTTACATTGATATGCGCAGCAGATCGTAAATAAAAACTGAAATTAATTTAAATATTAGAGAAATTTCACGTGGATAAAATAAATATGCAAACATAATCATTTTATGTGATTGATGTCCGGAAAGATGAAAGTGTTTCCAGATAGACCGTTTTATAATATATTAACTACACAGTAGAGAATATGCATCTGATTACCTTCTCCAGTTAGAAGCGTGAATCAACTGGTACATTCAAGTTGTCATAAATTTGTTCAGCACTGATGTGGGTAACCTAATTTGCATGTTTGTACTTTTGTCGACTCGTATTTGCTTAAATAAAATATCTATTTAATGAACAATACAGATTACTTAAGAATTGAATCAATAATGACATGAGCATGTGGATGTGTGTGTTTGTGTTTCTGTGTCTGCATTTATGTGTGTGTGCGTTTGTGCTTGTGTGTGTGATTATACTTGTACGTGTGTATGGGTTCTTCGGAAAGCGCTACATCATGTGTGATATTTCGAGTACCATAACTTTGAATGTATATATATAATTCATATATTTATATACATACTAGCAGAGATACTCGGCGTTGCCCGTGTTACATGCAATTGAAAAATGAAACTTTTCTGTTATATTTTCTGTAAGGAACTGGAATACATATGATTCGAATTTCCTGAAAATTGCACAGGAGGGTTCTTTCCCTCTTTACACACCCTAAAAAATTCTAATCATGAGACATGTATCCCATACTATTGATCTTTCCGCGCATATTCCAAAATTTCAGTCTTCTGGGACCTGTATAAAAGATTTTGCTCCTGCTAAATGGAGCTCATGGAGCTCTAAAATGTGGGAATGAAGGTTCCTATTGGGGATAGGGGGTGTTAATATCAACCAGAAATGTTGAATTGTTGGGAATGTTTTTAACTTGGGTCTAATAGTATGTCTGTATATATGTGAGAGTATAGTCTCACTTTAAAGTTTCAGTATGAAATTGAAAGTATTAAAGTGAAAATATTTGAAATTACAGTAGCGACATGTTATTGATTCACTTTTGACAGGTAATACTGAAATAGTGGAATAGTTTCAGTGCTAGAGTGAAAGTATCTGACATTACAGTAGAGTGATGTTATTGTTTCACTTTTGACATGTAATACTGAAATAGTGGAGGAGATATGATATATATATTTGTACATATTAGATGTTCACCTATATATATATACATCTACACATATGTATACATAGATATGTATGCATATAGATCTATATCTATATATCTATATCTATACATAAACGTTTACATATACATCTATATGTATACATATACATCTATATGTATACATATACATCTCTCTCTCTCTATATATATATATATATATATATATATATATACATATATATATATATATATATATATATATATATATATATATATATATATATATATATATATATATACACCATTAAAGTGAAAGTATATGTCATTACAGTATCGAAATGTGATTGTTTCAGTTACTGGAATAGTTTCATTTTTAAAGTGACATGAGTGTTTTTGTTTCAGTGTTGACACGTAATACTTAAATAGTGGAGGAGATATGATGTTTCTGTGGGCTCGAAATATGCAAGAAGTTAAAAAATATTTCTGACTAGAACACAACCGGAACCCTAAGTAAGGCATGTGTAAAATTTGAATGAAATTGGTTGTGTAGTTCTCGAGTTTTAGGGAAGCACACGCACAAACACACACAGACAAACAGACATACAGACAAACTCACATTCTCATTTTTATATATAGAGATGCACACACAGGTCTGTACTTGTGCGTGTGCGCGCGCGTGCGCGTGCGTTCGTGTCTAGCCTGATTTCTATGAGACAAAACATCGTCAATATCAAACAAAGCTAAAACGTACGAAAATATCGATAACTAGTTAACATTCAAATAAAGGGTATATAAATATATTTAATCTCCAAGAATAAAGTATATCTAGGCGAAATACAACTGAGACGTTCTTTTATGTTATAGATACGTCAAGTAATACAATTTACAGTCTTATTTGTTTCTGCCATATTCTGCGATGAAAAAGTGATAAGGATGCAGAATAAAAATTCTGTCGAACGTTTATAGACGAGATTGCACTGAGCTAGATTGATTTTTACAATGAAATTGAGGTGTTACACAACGTGGTCATATAAATTGTACCACTTTGTAAAAAACATAAAGTTATTGCATAAAGATTGTAATATTTATTATTGGAATTGACCTGTTACATAACAGTGTCGTATATTAACATTATATGAAAGAATATCCTGCGTACACTTATATCATAATATTTCATTATATGAATAGCTATATCATTTGACCTAATTTTATATTGTACCTTAAGTCTCATGTCCAATACAACAATACAAGTAACTATAGTTTCCTATTGTTATGTACGAGGTGTTCTGTTATGTTTGATCTGCACTAAGTTGATCTTTTGGTTGTGATGTAATAGAATAAATTGATCAAGTTAATAATATTAACTCTCAGTAGAAAATCAGATAATTCGTTTATGTGAGACACATTCCCCTCCATAAAACTTTCTTATGAACAT
>NC_142934.1:67658988-67668988 GCF_046866305.1 Octopus bimaculoides | reverse complement strand
TGATAAGAAAATTTTATAAAAGATCGAACATGCCTGTGTTTACAACTTTATGATGCTTTAGTATATAGCCCTGATACATACGATCCCCATCCTACGCAACCTACATTCAATTTAATAGAACAGTTCAAGGAGTGCACACACTGAACACATCACATATTTTGTGCATTAGCCACACAATAAAATACCATGATTAACACAAGATACATCTCACATAATCAGAACCATACAATATGACACAACACACTCTATAAAACCACCGTCCAATATATGCATCAATATACAACAGAATTAGACAGCATATACTTTTATAATCGAAGCTACAATCACTAGCAACTCGTACTTTTTCCATTCTTACTGACTCATGACGTACACATTGCTACATAAGCTATGTAGCATATATTCTGAACAAGGGACAACCAATAACAATTATACAGTAATGAACGAAACATAAAATTCACCCAATAAAATAATACAGCGAAATTTGCATTCACGATACGCAAAACACTAAATATTTAGCAGAAACACCAACAGAAATATTACTATAAAACCAAATTGATGTAGCATAAAAAATATTAGACATTAGTAAACAATAATGCTTCACACATCAGAAGATCATGGTTGTACAATAGTTGGCGCAAAAGTAACTCAGAAAAAACTGTTGACAAAAGTTCCTCACCTTATGATAATAATGGCTTCACACTTTGGTGCAAGATCAACAATTTTGTTTTGTTAGGGTAGGCAGTTACATCGAACCCAGTGGAACTTATTTTATAGACGACGAGAAATAGAGAAGGACATTCGACAACGAAGGTTTGAACAGATCTGCCCAAATGATGTTGCCAGCAACTTTACTTTAAATTAGACTCCGTGCTATCCATCCTCTACAAAATCATGTTCGCGTTACGTTAAATTAAACATAACTATTTCCGGTGAACTTGCCCTTCTCTTTTTAACATCATGCCAAGACATAAACGATGAAAAAGATCTAACATTCAAACGAGTCTTGGGAAATTATCTCCAACAGATTCTAGATAAATAAACTACATGCGGATATATCTATGCAAAGAAAACCCTTTATGCGAATGGGCTATGGTGCCCAAAGAATGACAAATATGAAACATCAATAACTGTCAATTCTAGGTGGTTTTAAGAGGATAGACATAGTCCGAGTCAATTCTGGCCAAAACTTATGTACACATCTAAGAATGTGTGAATATATGCATGTATTTGTGTGAGTGTGTGTGTGTGTGTGTGTGTGTGTGTGTGTGTGATTACAGACACATATACAAGTATTTATGTATATATGTGCAGACGGACGTGTGTGTATGTGAACTTGTATATATATATACATACATATGTATACACTCACATATATATAGATGCATATATATATATATGTATATATATTTATATATGTATGTATGTATGTATGTATATATATATATATATATATATATATATATATATATATATATATATATATATATATATATATATATATATATATATATATATATATATATATATATATACAGAGAGAGAGAGAGAGAGAGAAAGAGAGAGAGAGAGAGAATTAGGTTTGAATATATAAATACATGTATTCTAAACAAAATCCAATAAGAACAACCCACCCACGCACGAGTGAGAAATATACCGAATTTCGGTGGTGGTATTTAACAAGTGAGAGATATCTGAAACTTGTAAATTGTCTTCTCTCTAAAATATTTTATATATATATTTTGTATATAACATGTAGCGGATTTCTCTCAATACTCTGCAATTCCTAGTTACACAGTACCTGTTTCTCCTGTTCTCTGTGCATTGTGTATGCCAGCTGAAGCATGTCTGTTCTTTCAATGAAGTCCTGGACGTGCTTTATATATAGATAAGAGCTAGTAGTATAATCATCTCAACTATCGGTCTGTGATACCTTGCTTCTCTTTTATGTTTATATATATATATATGTATATATATATGTATATATGTATATATATATATATAAATATATATATATATATATATATATATATATATATATATATATATACATATATGTGTGTATATATATATATATACATATGCATATATACATAATACGCATACACACACATATATATGTATATATATATATATATATATATATATATATATATATATATATATATATATATACATATGCATATATACATACATAATACACACACACACACACACACACACACACACACACATATATCACACATGTGTTGTATCACGCTGCCTATAGTATAATAAAAATGGACACCACAATGTTGATGTTGCCAACAAAAGATGACTACAAAAGCAATACAGAGCATATACTTGTCAATTATGTGTTTCAACATATATTTATATAAAAGTATATTTGAAACACATGTTGATATGGATCAATAATTTTATTAGCAAAATCAGCGAAGCATGTTGATAGACATTGAGTGTTCACATCATGTCTATCTCGGTTTCGATTTTATCAATAGAGCTATGTTAATTACAGTCGCTTTAATTATATTAGCTTATTGTATAAAGTTTCTATATATTAAAAGAATCAGTTTATTTGTACATACGTCGTAAAATTTTAACGCACAAGATATTTAACTACAAGAAATCTTTTGTATAATATAACACCACAAATCTTTGTTTTTACTCCGAACACAAACAGTATATTTAGACACACAAAATTTTGTTCTCTCGAGATATATTTTTGAAATCGGTTGAGGCTGGTGTTATTCTTTTAAAGGTAACTTTATCAAATTTTCCCATCCATTCGGATTGAGGTCACTTCCCTTACACAGTTAATTAATCTTAAGCCTAGTTATCGAAAAATAATTTAAATCGCAAATAAAATATATAACCATATCGAAAGGGAAAGATGGAGGTGTATTTTAATTAGAATATCTACGTCATTAAACTATTACAAATGACAATAACATTTCTCTTGTATTAAATACCAGACTCATGAAAACTAATTTTGATGGCCGTGGCTGGGATATTTTCATTACAGATTATCTCAAGCAGAACCAGCGCATGCACAAATGAGAATACTAGCAACTATAAAAATAACTTGCATGTAGATCCATAATGCATGGTCGGTAAAGCGGGAAAAATTACTCAAATGATAGATATCAAACTTGGCAGTCTTGAGTCCAAATTTGGCTTCCTGCCAGAAAGCAACATCTCGTGGGAGAATATTTTATTATGAGGTGTCATAAGAACTCGCGTTTTTCTTCTGGATTGAAATATGCAGTCACACACACACACATACACACACATACACATACACACACATACACACTTAGACGCGCACACACATATATACATAGACAATATTGAAGTTGTGATATATGCACTGATATTAGCCATTGTTAATCTGTGTAGCCATATATTTCCTATAGAAAACAATATAACAACTGCAATTATTAAGACGAATGCAGCATATGTCGGCGGATTCTAAGACAGCAGTTTAGCAAATGTGTAATCTTTACAATATTGATTAATTTCACATGCTCGTACAATTGATAAACACACACACGCGCGCATTTGCGCATACACACAAAAACACAAACGCGCACGTATACAGACGCACACACGAATACGTGTTTGAGAGAAAGAGAGAGAGAGAGAGAGAGAGAGAGAGAGAGAGAGAGAGAGGAGGAAGGCGAAAAAGAGATAGGGGACGAAGGTTTAGAAAGTGTATTAGCATGTAAGCATGCACCTATGAATATGTGAATATGTGTATGTGTGTGTGTATGAGGCTATCTATGTGTATGTGCATCTGTTTATCTGTGAGGGTATGCTTCGAGTTATCTAATTGGTTTAATTCAGTTTTTATTCATTATTGCTTATAATTTAGACTTATTAGTTCATTAGTTTTCCAATTCTAATGATAATGTAATCTAAATATACTGTATCTGAGAAATCAATTAGCTGTTCCTTTCTACCCCTACGCTTGTCTTCCTTCTGATATCAGCAATATTGTGTTAAACACTACCCCATTTTTCACACTACTATATTTTCTCAACACTTCATATAGGTACGTCGCACATCCGGAATTATTCTCATACTCAAATTTTACCTACATTGTCACTGTCAACATACACTAATTCCAGAGAATAATTAACCACTTTTTGCATCAAACTTCTACGAGTTTATCTTCTCGTTTCTACTCATACGTTATCATAGACCAGCGCATTGGTTTTCAAATAGACCTAACATGATTGATTCTCATGACTTTTGTAGCTCAAAGCACGAAAAGATTAGTAGGTCTGTTTTAAATTCTGTGTATATTAAACGATACTGTTTATCACTCACTGGTTGGAGTCTATTTTTGTTGATCATAATTATAACGGAACAATGTATGTGTATACACACACACACACACAGACACACACACACACACAGACACACATATACATACACACACATACACACACACACACACACACACACACATATATATATATATATATATATATATATATATATATATATATATATATATATATATATGTATGTATGTATATATATGTATATATACTTATATATATATATATATATATATATATATATATATATATATATATATATATATATATATTACAAATTAAAGGGGTAAATGTTTATCAATTTATTAATAAATTAATAAATTGATAAACCTTTACCCTTTTAATTTGTAATAATTATTCACTTCCTGTAATAATTATTCACTCCCTGATAGATAGATAGATAGATAGATAGATAGATAGATAGATAGATAGATAGATAGATAGATAGATAGATGTGTGTATGTATTGTAGACTGACATCTTAGGCTAATGCCTTCAAAGCAGCGGGCCAGTAAGGTTACTGTCAAACCACTACAGAATCGGAAGTCAATAAACGTAATAACAAATCGAATAAGACTCCGAGGAGAGTAAACCTGTAAAAGTAAAACAATAGAACTTAAAAAATTAAAAAGAAAGAATAGAGAGTAAATAATAAGAATTTAAAGCATGGAAGGAGGTGAGTCAATTAACACACCGCCCGCTATCCAAAACAGTTGTTACTAACGGATAAGCATAATGCATATACTAAAATTGAAAGATTAAAAGCAGCATAAAACGAAGAGCAAATAAAAATGTGATAGTAAGCCCTGGGTTTATAGACGTGCAATTCACACTTTTAACATTCCCTTTAAATTTGCCAAATGATGTACAGTCTACGATAGTTATTCAATGGGTCTGTTAACCAAATGGTAAATGAAAGTAAAATTGTTTTTTAAGTTTACAATTTTTCTGTACTTACTCTTATTCTTTTTACTTGTTTCAATCATTTGACTGCGGCCATGCTGGAGCACCGCCTTTAGTCGAGCAAATCGACCCCGGGACTTATTCTTTGTAAGCCTGGTCCTTATTCTATCGATCTCTTTTGCCGAGCCGCTAAGTGACAGGGACATAAACACACCAGCATTGGTTATCAAGCAATGCTAGGGGGACAAACACAGACACACAAACACATATGTATATACATATATATACGACGGGCTTCTTTCAGTTTCCGTCTACCAAATCCACTCACAAGGCTTTGGTCGGCCCGAGGCTATAGTAGAAGACACATGCCCAAGAGCCCACGCAGTGGGACTGAACCCGGAACCATGTGGTTGGTAAGCAAGCTACTTACCACACAGCCACTCCTGCGCCTATCACTTTTTGCTAGAGCTTTCTCACATTCCCATCATAATATTGATGTTGTTGGATGTTTTATTCTTTTAACCCTTCCAATCTTGTAGAAAGTAATCCAATATTAAAGATTTAAGCTGACCACGGGAGTAAGTGGCCGATATCAAATTTCAATGCCCTATCTATATAGTATCTGTCCAAGAAAACATTGTTTTTGAGTGTGCTGACCCAACTGCACACTCACTAAGCCCATTAATGTTTCTATTACTATCCCCACTATGATTCCCGGCTATCGCATGCCCCTTCCAATCTTCATTCTGTTATCCCATAACTCCCCTTCTTTTATTCATATCTTCCTTTCACTCTCCCTTTTCTTTCTCTCTCTTTTTGTTCTTCTTTTCCAGCTAACCACTTCTTTTTCCCTTTTCTTCTTTATCTCGCTTCCACTCACCTTGTGCTTATTGCTTCTTTTCGCTCGCTTTCCCAGGTTTGTATGCTTGATTTATCGATGTTCTGCATTGTTTTCATCAGAATACTCCGATTCACATAAGGATAGCATTAGTCCTATAAGATCGTTCATTTTTTATGAACCGATCAATCGACCGATTGAGTAAATCGATCAATGAACGAACCTATAATAATTATCGGAAACAGCTGTAAGTCGAATTTACTACAATAAAAGGATATGTATTGTTCATTATTTATACCTTATTTGCATACCACTGTGCGTAAAATACCAGTCTAACTGCAGTTCTTTACTAATCTACAAAATTCCCTTAGTCTGGTGTTTTGAGAGATTATAAAGTATTTTGCTCGTATCAATAACTCATCAACAACTTTTTATATAGTTTATATAGTTACATACGCAGACAAACAGATAGATAGATAGATAGATAGATAGATAGATAGATAGAAAGATAGATAGATAGATAGATAGATAGATAGATAGATAGATAGATAGATAGATAGATAGATAGATAGACAGATGTAAATAGTGTATTTCATCAAACAAGATGGATAAGAATATATACTATTAAAGTACTCGGTCTTTGTACCTAGCTAGCCAATTATCCTCATATTTCACGCCTTGTGCCTATAACATAATCACTTATTTTTTTCAATGCAGATGCTTCTTTATGGGCGTTTATGCACTTGCAACTTTCTTTAAAACGAGAGTGTTAAATTTCCTCATCCAGCCGAAACGTATTTCTCTATAGTTTACAGGATCTCAAGCAGGTGAGAGAGAAATCTCGAACTCTTTCTTTGGATAGATCAAAGCAAATAGCTCGTAATTGCTCCTGAGAATGAAATTGAACTCAGAACAGAATAATCGGAAGAAATAATAATTAGTAAACAAATTATAATGATATCTCTGTTTAATGATTCATCAATATATCTACACATTTCCTAGCAGCTGCATTGACCAAACTCAGCCATTAATTGGTATTAGACCGTATGTATACAACAATGCAACACGAGAATTAGATATGCCTTAGAAAGTCAATAGAATATCACCTGCTAAAGTTATATATAGATATAATACTATCCGGTTTTTCTGTATGCTTTCGAAAAGATCATATATTCAGGCTTTTCTATAAGGTCAGGTTACAATCCTGCCCTTATAGAAAAATGTGAATAAATTTTATGGATATGGTCGTTTAAAATCATAACATGAACGGTTATAATAGAATTTTTAGTATTCGGCTTAGATGCTGTAGTTAACTCTGTTTCCCTGCTTACTAGGTTAGACATTATCAGCTATTGGTGAATAATAAAAATGTTTAAGTTTGAGATCAGAATGGAAAATTAAGGAAAATGAAGAGAAGCCTATAGTAACCACAACCACATCAGCAGCCGCAACAGCAACAACGACAACAGCAGCAGCGGACCTCGCAAAGAGGAAAACTGTGTCCTGAGTAAATAATTAAGCAATTGGTTAAAGCAAACCCATTAATATTTTGGCAAATATTTGATTTCGGAATTATAAATTAGCCAGAACAGGTTTAACAGTAAAGAAAAACTGCAATTTATGAAAAGTATAGTTAGTGGAGAACCGCCCCACCCCCTGAGAACTCGAAATCTAAATATATAGACGGTTTAATTATTCACCATTGAACTGGTTTAGGAATTAATATATAACGCTTTCGTTGATTAGCACTTAAGTACGTTGCAATGTGTAAAAAATTAATGTCTTTTTAGAAATCTAAAATCAACAAAGTATATGGAGGTATTATTCATAATATGCTGTCCTTTGTTTACTCCAAAATAGCAGTTAGAGTAATTGTGAATATATTTGAGATAACACGCTTGCACACACATACACAATCACACTCACATATATATGCATGCATGTGTCCATCTATTATCTACCTCTCTCTCTTTCTACTTCTCTCTCACTATTTCTCTCTCTCTTTTTCTATCTCTATATCAGTGTGTATATATATATATATATATATATATATATATATATATATATATATATATATATTTACAGCCATAAAGAAAGGATCAGGGTTTACAAAGGAGCTATGAAGAAGTTTGAAACAATCAAACGCAACGATAGGAATGGGATTTGCCCACTCTATAGGAGCAAATCATGGAACACCATAGAAAGAACTAAGAAGAAAATAGGGAAGGCAAGCTCATGGTACAATAGCCACAAGTACCAAAGCGTCATGTTCGTCGACACCACCCCTAGAGGCGAACTGGCGTACCGCTTTAGAAGGGCCCTAGACAAACTTAAGCTAAGAATTAAGGTTGTTGAAAGGCCAGGCAACCCTATCAAATCCCTTATCAGTAGAACATACCCTTTCAGTAGAACCCCCTGCACTGATAGGAACTGTATCGTATGTAGATTTAGCCCACAAACGAACTGCAAAACCAGAAATGTGGTCTATAGTATAAGATGTACAGAGGGACGATGCAGAAATAAGACAACGACATATGTAGGCGAAACAGCAAGGAGTATAGGGGAGCGGGCAAACGAACATTGGAGGGAACTTAAGGAAGGGAAGAACTCATCAGTTCTGTACCAGCACGCTGAGCAAGAACATAGAGGCTCAATCAACAACATAGAAATTAAAATCTTATCTACACATAGCAGTGATGCAGCACTTAGACAAATTACTGAAGCTACACACATAATAGAAGGGAAACCTAGCCTGAATAGGAAACTAGAATGGAACACTAACATACGCCACTAACAAACCACAGCATGTGACAACATGTTACCCATAAACCAATAATAGGAACAAAGTATAATACAATACATAGATAAACAAATGGAATTAAATACTACATACGTTAACAAAATTTAATTAAACACATTAAAAAAAAACAAAAAAAAACAAAAACACACACACACACACACACATGAACATATAAATAAATAAAAACTAATACAAATGAACACGTATTAACAGAGAATATAGGTGATACAGACACTCCCCATACACACATGCACTTACAAAAGACACAGACACATTGAAGGACACGCATGCGTAGACACATACAATAGGAATACAAAATACAAAATGGCTGATAGTTAGCAAGGTGAGACACACATAAGAAAGAAGGAAACAAAGGACCACTGATGAGGTCACAGAAGTGTGACGAAAGAACTCTGGCCGAAATAAGATTAAGATTAAGATTAATGTAATATAAAGCTGAAAAAAAAAAAATTAACACAAAATATACAGTGCGTGTGTTTTTATTGGCTAAACTGGCCATATGACCATCCCCAAGTACAACAATATATTTATATATATATATATATATTTCTGTGCGAGTTAGAGGTCGGGTAACCAACCAACTAAGGGATAATACCTATCCTATATACTACTGGTAGTGTACCCAATTATTCATACCCAAGTGATCGTTAATCACGCAATTGAGTGTTATATTTGTTTACCAATGGTATGTTACTCCATACTTCTATTAGGAATACTCTACGCTAGTGTATAAGCTAGGTTTATGCCTAGCTTATACACTGGGGCTAAGAATCCTTCTCTTATGAACTTTAAGAAAATACACGCGGTACTAGTTTACTATACATACTACCACTTAGTAATTGAAATGCACCCTAGAAATTAGCAGAGTAATAATAATATAGCACACTATTTACAAGCTTAAATTATAAATATAAACAGTATGTACAATGGGATAATTGAGTATAATATAATGTAATCTACTATAGCTAAACTACCGAATACATCGTAACCCAAAGATACCTAAACCCCATAGCTGACACCCTTATCCGAACACAAATACCTCCAATTTGCATCTGCAACTGACATTATCTCTTCCCTTAGACCTAAATTGAGTACTATT
>NC_142934.1:67611488-67656488 GCF_046866305.1 Octopus bimaculoides | reverse complement strand
TTTTTATTATTGGAAGTTTAAAATATATGCTTCAGAACAATTATTTCCTATTTGATGATACCTACTATGGACAATAATGTGGAATTGCGATGGGAACGAAAGCGGCTCTGTTCTTGCGAACCTGGTGATGGGGTATTTTGAAATCACCATATGTAAAGTGTCACTGCAAAAATATGAATATCTCTTTCACCATTATATAAAAGAGAGCTGGAAAAGGTATCTGAATAACTGTTTTATCATTTGGAAGGAGAACATTTATAAACTTTTGGAATCTAAATCAATACTAAATAATATAAACCCTAACATCCAATTCACAATGGAATATAGCAAAGAACATCTCCCTTTCTTAGATATTATGATTTTAAAAAAAGTGAACTAAATTGTAACTGACATTTAGTATAAACCAACGAACTCGAAGCAATATCTTCTGTTTAGCGCATGCCAACCGAAAAACATCAAAAGAAATATTCCTTTTAATTTAGCGAAACGGATTTGCACAACAGTGTTTGATGGAAATACTCGGGATACCTGTCTTCAAGACTTCAGAATTAAACGTGCCAAAAAAATAGGTATTAAAACACTAAGAGAAACAAAACGAAATGCCACAGCTTATCTGAAAATACTACCGTATATATCAACTCGCAACCTTTGAAGCTATGAGGCATACAACACTATTGTACAAACTCTACCAATGCTAACTTCGGATCCAAAATTGAACAACATTCTGCAAATACATAAATTCATGACATGTAAAACGCAACCCGAATTGCTGAAAAGACTCCTGACAAATGCGAAGCTTCACACAACAACCACGAAACCAATGGTTAAAAAATGTGCACGTCCAAACTGTGCAACATGCCGAAACCTACTGGAAGGCTCGGAATTCCAATTCAAACAAAGGGAGGTGTACACAATTAAGACCAACTTCATTTGTGCATCCGAGGAACTTAATCTGTTATAGCTTGTTCAGGTTGTGGACATAACTATAAATGACAGACAAGTATGGCACTTAGACGGAGAACCACACTACATAAGGAAGAGATCTATTTCCCAAATTATAAACAGATGCCTTTGAGTGAACGCATAGAGAGATGTGCAGTGGATCTACAACTAAATTTCAAAGTTTTCCCCATCTACTAGTGCAAAGAAACACTTTCTATACAAGAACGTTAAACTAGTGAAAATTTATTTATCTAAAAATACAGAACACGTCAAAATATGTACGCATAACCAGCTTTGGTCTAACTAGATATTTTAATTCATGATCACATATCCATCACTGTACATATTTCATGTCACTACTTTAGCTCATGAGTTTTTGTGCGTTTATTTATTCCACCCCCATAATGAGCAATTACTTCCCCTGTCCCTAGTAACTATCACCAATTACACCCCCCTTAGATATTTCTACTTGTTGATTCATTCACAAACTTTCATACGCTTCAATCTACTCAAGAAAATACGAAATTACAATAATGTCAATGTCATGATTAGCGAAAGTGAAACCGGTGGACAAAACAATACTCTCTCATTTAAAATATCTTAAACTATTTAAACTGTGTGCATTTTCCTTCTTTTATTTTATATATATATATATATATATATATATATATATATATATATATATATATATATATATATATATATATATATTGCATTACAACACACCACTTGGAGATAATTGGAATTCTTTTCCTCTCTTTTCTTACTGTATATATATATATATATATATATATATGTGTGTGTGTGTGTGTGTGTGTGTGTATGTGTCTGTCTGTCTTTGCGTCTGTGTTGACACCTGATGTTTGTGTACTTACATCCCCGTATACTCAGCCGTTCGGCCAGAGGCACTTTGCGTGCAATAACAGAAATGTAGGCGAGTATTGGCAGTATGCTCAGGAGAATAGTACACGTCATTAATAAAAAAATACCATTAAACAAAGGGAATTATTTTTCTTCAAGAACAAATTTAATGATTTGTAGTGATCATAGTCACAGAATAAATCAAAATATATATATGCACACACACACACGCACACACATACAGACACATACACACTCACACACACACACACACACACACACACATAACAAAGTGAAAGGAGAGAAGAAATATTTATTCCATGTGTAGACAGTTGATTCTTGATCTGTGTACTCTCCACCATTGTGCTTCCTGGATTCTCATGACTAGTTGGAACCGTAGCAATAAACCCGTCTCAGCCTTTGATCTTCGTCATAGCCGTACAAAAGGCGAAGGGTTTACTGTTAAGATTTCGTTTTTTAAATCCTGATTCTTGCTCTGTGTGTGCGTGTGTGTGTGTGTGTGTGTGTGTGTGTGTGTGTGTACAATTTGACGCGTCGTTCTCTTGATACTCTGGGGGTGGGCTTATTCCCTCGTTTTCAGTGGTTGATATTAAGTATTCGTTTTATTACTTTGTTTTAGAAAGGCGTTGGTGTGACTCTTTAATTCATTCTTTTTTTTTGTGGTTTTTTTTTACATGATTGATGATTTTGTTCAGCTGCATGAGCATTTTAAAGCTTTTGTCACTGTATGAGTACTAAATACTTTTGCAGTTTTTGCATTTGTAAAGTCATTTGTCAAAAATTATTATTTATAGTTATAGAATGAAAATATGTTTTGTTTTACAACGCTTCGTTGGATCTATTTACAGTCGTTCGAATGCACCGATTTTCTATTAATATAAAACGTATATATATTTCGCTTTGGTGTCAATATCTTGTTTTATTTCGTTCTTTATAGCTTGATGATTTTAGTTTGAAAATTCAGTAAGTTCTAGTTGCTGGGCAGCTTTGAATATGATTTTTCAAAGTTGTTTATTGAAAAGCATTTACTTTGGTTTGTTGGTTACGCATATTATTTTTTTTTCACTTCAGTTTATATGACTCTTTACCGTCTAATATCGATTTGGTTCGATGACGCTGGAATGTAAATTTCAATATGCGTATATACATGTAAATGCATGTTTGCATGTGTGTAAGGTTTGTGTACATTTTTTGAATTTGTCTGTTGGAGCATTTCTATATGCCTGTTTGTGTTTTAGATGTTTAATAGCATGTAGCGAGTTGTGGCTGGCGTTTATTGTTTATGCTTAATTTTGTGGGGGCATATTGGTGGTCCTTCTATGAGTTTACTTCGACATACGTGTATTTAACAAATAATGTGGGATAGTCTTACTTGTCCACTCATGAGAATCCAGCGAGAAAAATCTGATATTTAATTTGGATAGAACCCTATGGAGGTTGGTGCCTCAGAAATCTACTTCAACGAGCTTCCTGGGATTACTGGGCGGAGAGGGGATAGGGACATGTTTACCATTGTTATTACATTATTTATTTCCTACCCGAGCAGTTTTCAGTTTGGGATGGTTTTTATTGACAATAAACAAACATTTAAGATTCTTCACTCCATATTTATATGAGCAAATTTTCTCAGCTGTAGAAACACAATATATGTGAAACTTGATCTACATTTAAAACTGTTTACCATAAAACCTGAAATTCAAAACATAGTATCTGCTAGGCAACAGAAGCCATCTCATTAAAAATAAGGATATTTTAATGCTGCAAGTTATGCAAATTCTCATGCCGTTGGGAGGAAACATACTCACCTAATTAGTTTGCCAACCGTTCATTCATCTAGATATTGTAAGGAAAATGTTAGCGGCTCCAGCATTCGGTTGGCTTTCACTATCTTACGAGTACACCGAAGCAGCGTAAAACGAAGTGCTTTGCTGCAAGATATCTTGACGTCTAGTTCCGGAACAAAATACGCAACTTTAAGGTCGTGCGTCCAATACTCTTGCACAGGCTTTCGCACACTTGATTAAAAAAAGAGTATACGAAGTATAGAGACCAGATTTATCGACTAACATTTAAACCCCTATTCACAAACTTCCTGCCTTTTGCTTATGTTAACCCCACCTCTCTCTCTCTCTCTCTCTCTCTCTCTCTCCCTTTCACTATATATATATATATATATATATATATATATAAGAAGATAGATAAATAGATAGATAGTTAGATAGACAGATAGACAGACAGGCAGACTGGTGGGTAGATAGATAGATAGATAGATACATAGATACATGCATATATACATACACATACATACATACACATACATACATATATATAATAATAATAATAATAATAATAATAATAATAATAATAATAGGGACAAAATCCAAAATTACAGGTAAAAACTCAGTTAAACACAATTTATAAAAAATTAAAATCAAATTGAGCTTTACAGAGTAAAATATATATAAATATATAGTTTTAGGGAAAAGAACCATGGTTCATGAACTCATCGGTGAAAATCCACTGTCACATATAGAAAAATTAATAAGTAAAAGCACAATAAATGAGTGTAATATAATACCAAGTAAATATCATAAGTTAAAGATATTATCTTTATCTTATGATATTTACTTTGTATTATACTCATTTATTGTGCTTTTAATTATTAACTTTTCTATACACGACAGTGGATTTTCATCGATGAGTTCATGAACCTTGGTTCTCTTCCCTAAAACTATATATATATATATATATATATATATATATATATATATATATATATATATATATATATATATACATATATATATATACATATATATATATATATATATATATATATATATATATATATATATATATATATATATATATATATATATATATATATATATATATATATATATATATATGTATGTATATATTTATACATACATACATACATATTAACATATATGTATACAACCATATACTTACATATACCTTTCTGCATGCATATGTATATTCATATACTTTAGTTAATTTTTGTCATTAACTATATAATTTCCTTTCTTTCAGACCCCTATACACCAAGATACTTCAGATTGACTATGACTGAAGAAGAATAACAAAAGGAGAAAGAAATGCCAGTGTAATATAATACGAATGAATTGATGATATCACGAATGGACAAAATTCCCGATATACCAATTTTAGACATGGATATTATGAAGTAAATTTAAGAGGAGATTAGAATGAATAAAATTTACGCAATCAATAGACACCACAAAGAACGATTAATTGAGCTGTATTAAAAATATTAAAATTTTGAAACTGTGGTAATGTAATATTAGGACAGTCTTCCAGTGAGACTATTGATTACCTCAGAAACATATTTTACGAAGAGGATGCTTATAATTATATCACACTGAATATTTTAGTGAAATATTATCAAGAAACTTTTGAAAGAAAAATTACTTGTTCTTTGAAAGAATTTCCAAAATAGAACCGTTAAGACATTAATAGAAATATCAAAGATCAATAATAATATTAAACAGATGTGCGTCAATACAGTATGTCAATCCGACTTGAAAGTGGAGTAGTTAATAGCCAGGCATCGAAAGTAATTCACGGGCAATTACACCGTTTACTTTCACTAATATATATTTTGAAGAAATCAAAAAATAGTGTAAGAATTACGCTAATAGAATCACAATACTTTTGGCTTATACCATAATTTCCCATGAATTTATGAAGATATACATTCAAACTGTAAAGTTATTAGGAAGTTAGTTATTATATTTGCAGTTAATGTATATTGCATACAATAAGAACATTTCTACATTGTCTGGCCATCGTGTGAATAGTTTTTCCTTGCCGTATACATTACTTCTTCATACTTTCAGCACACATAGGTTCCACTAGTACATTACGGCAATCCTGTAACTTCGTTTGACATAACTCTAGCGATTTCCAGTGATTCCAGATTCACCAACAGAAATACTTGGAGACCTCGTCTTAGTAAAACCTCCATTTATATGGAAAATCTTTAGAAATGATTCTTTAGAAAATGTATTCTGTTTGGATCACCACAGAAATGTAAAACATATAACCCACGATGCACCAAATTATAACTAATAGATCAATCAAAATTTAAGATTATGTATAACACAATGAGTTGACACAAAATTCATATGCTATAACAAACAAATAAACGCCTTACGAATAGCAGTAATGAGAAGTCATCTACACCACATTTGGATTGGGTTTAGGCGTCCCATTGTGTAAACATATCGACACTACGGCGATTTCGTTACGGAAGTTTCTAGGACTTATGTTTCATCGAGGTCCAAAACTGCTAGGATAGATAAATGGATATGTATGTAAGTATATATGCATGCTTGTGAATGTATGTATGTATTCATGTGTGTATGTCCACCTGTAAATTAGTGATTAGTAAAACATATTTATTTGATGCCATCAACTAGTATCCTTTTACATTAAAAAATTCAATCAATCTTGAGTAGAATTATGATGTAACCGATCGTGGAATTATTGGTACCAGTTACATTCGATGTAACCTGCTCAAAGCTGCATAGAACCTATTCTTCCCTGGCGTTCCTGTGTGAGTTATGAGAAATGGATATTTTATAAACACCACATCTACGGTCATTGATTTCACCGGTATATGTTATCAAATTCTTTTATAAAGTAAATAGATTTTAATGATCTCACGGTATATGACTTTAAATTTATTACTATGAAAAATGCCATGCCTGGTTTCCAGTGAATACTAACACGAGGAATGCGTAGTAAACCACCTGCAAAAAAAAAAAAAAAAGAAGATTTCTGGATATAATTCAACGGTTTCTTTTCTTATTATCTGATATAGAAAAGTATTTATCAGTCAGATATTTGATTCGTGTTTTCACCTGCTCCGATTTGTTAATATGAAATGTGTCAATTAAGGATCATTAGATGGATACTTCTGGGCTCACAAGAGATTAATCTCTGCCCTTCCTTTTCTGTAGCCACAGTAGTCTCTTACACATCTCAAAATTATTTCCTGAAACGTCTCGCACCATCTTTTCTGCAGGAGTTAAGCGCCTTTAACCCACCAGGAAAACGCGAAACATAATTTGTGATTTGAACGAAAATGTACTAAGTTAGAAGTCCTCTATATTTTTAATAAACGCCGCCAAGTGAGTCATCATTGAGAAAGAAATTATTGATGTAATTTATCTGAAGTCTTAAAACATTGCTGTCTGTCATAATATTCGTTAACGCATCGGTTATCACATTGGCGTTTATTAACGCATTCATATATAAATTATTCTGGATACCATCATTTTATAGAATTGAAACGTTTAGTATTGATCTTTCTGAACACCAACTGCATTACTGTATGATTCTCTATGCTTTCTAGATTTCAATGTTTCCATGATTCTCGATATTAAGAATATAAATATTTCAATGTCTAATATGTGACATACGAAACATATAACACACATATGTATATAATATGATATGTATATAATTTTTGACTACACAATACGTTTAGGGCTTTGATTTTGTTATAGCGAACAACTTTCATATTATTATCTTTAAACGAGTCTCATCAAATCAGAAAACAAAACAAAAAATATAATAATACACATTTAGAAATATTTAGTATATTATACATTCATACATTTGTATATAATTATGTTTTAGAATTTATTAGAGCAGGATACCACTTCTGTAGAATGTGCCATTGTATTGTCTGATAGCATGGAAAACAATGCAAACTAAATTTCAAAAGAGGTTGTTGATTAACTTGTGAACTTGTAAACTCACATTTTATGTTGATATACGCTCAAAAGAATGAGTGCATTAGCAATATGTTGTTTTCTTGTTTTTATCCAAATTCGTAGATACTGAATTTTGCTTATAATTATTGGTTTATTTTCAAAACGGAATTTGGATGTCGTGGCAACAAAAGAGAATGATGTACCTTTTATGTTATATATTGCCTAAGCTGTTTAACGAAGATATGGTTTCTCACAACATTGGTCTCTTTTATTAAATTTCTTGATGAAAACGTATATTTTGACAATATAAGGAGGAAAATAATTGATTCAAAGTTGTTAACGTTTCAGACATTAATAGGCGGGGGATTAAATTTCTACTAAATCTGAAAAATGTTCTCTAGCAAAAGAGCAAAAACGCATACATTAGAAATATTGAAAATTTTATCAGTTCTCATGGAAAATCACCGATTTAGATTGAATTTGTTCATTATGAAATGCAGAAGAAAGCCATAAGAGAAAACGGTGCAAGAACACAATATATGATAATGAGAATAAAATTATAGGTTATCTTCATTTTATCTTCAAGCATTATTAGCGAATGTCATAAAGCCCTTGAATGTTCTTAACTTTTGAAAGCTATCCACATGATTGTATATATATATATATATATATATATATATATATATATATATATATATATATATATATATATATATATATATATATATATATGTTTTAAAGTGGATTGTCATAAGATGAGTCAATACTTTAAAGAATAATTCAGGACTTTTGGAAAGCAAAAGTGAAACGAACGAATTTGAAGATGATTAGATTTTCACAAATATTCATCCTCAGCTACATCGAGAGAATAGGTAAATATAATCATTTTAGGTGTAATTAAGGAAGTTGACGATAAGACAGATACCGCAAAGCGAAGTCCATGTACCAAACCAAGATTAACTCTGTTGTTAATGTAATTTCTACTTCATTCACTTGATATTCAATAGTAACTACTTTCTTCATCTCATTTAACATTTAAAACTTTCAAATTTCCTGAAATCTCTTTTCTTAACTGTTCATCGACAAATATGTATATTTTTATTCAATGCATTGGGAATGTATTCAAATATTTTATTGTCTAACCAAAAAGGACACCAACGCATACATAATTTCATCGTAAGTCAATGGAATTACCTAACTCTCACAGCAATCGCTCTATTTCCATCACACTATATTTAGAGAGTTTTCCATCTCTTTTTGCATAAGGTTTACTATTCATTGTTGTGAAAACACAGGACCAAGAAACTAAAAGTTTACTTCAATATTCTATATTTAAACCACCGTTCTCTTACCAGAAAAATAACATCATATTAAGCTACCAAATAACTAATTATTCTATTTCATTTCATTAATATTGTTGCATTTTTCCTTTTTGTGTCATTTAGTTATATGTATATATAATGTAAAACCACAAATTTAGGGGTATCAGATATGAACATATGTATATATATATATATATATATATATATATATATATATATATATGCTTGTATGTATGTATATGTATATGCATATGTATATATATATATATATATATATATATATATATATATATATATATATATATATATATATGTTTGTATGTATGTATATGTATATATATATATATATATATATATATATTAAATAAACAGGCACACTGTTGAAATGACTCTTTTATTAATTCATGTTATATTTAGGAGTATTAAGATATTGTGTCATGCATCTACGATTTTGTCATTTATTCTCCTTTCACAATTATTCTTTCGTTTGGTATCTATTTTTCTTTAATGATTCGTCTCAAATTAGTTGTGGTATTGTAACGAATACAAGTTGGAATTCCTAAGAAATTTATCTGTGATATATATTTCCTATTTAGTCAAGCCAAACTAGTTTAATTGTAATATTGTATGCAAATAAAAACTATATCTTATAAGCACTCTTACGATGACCCTATGGCTCTGAGGCATTAAGAAGGACTTTAAAGAATACTGAAATTAGTAACATATGGCTCTGCTTGAGATCAACTTCCACCAGCATCAACGTTTCATTTTATTCTTCTGGATTGACTAAATCAAATAACAGTAATGTATGGAAAGTGCTTAACTTAATTCATTCGATTTGCTTCCAGTCAACTGTAGGGCATTTTACAATGGCTTATAATTTATAAAATAAATCACTGGACTGCATATTATTTGTAGCAAAGAAGTCAATGTTTCACATGTATTTAATATCACGATTTTGAAGCGTTGTTAGAAATATGCTCCTTTAACTGCGCTTAAGCTGCTGCATATGTCACGTGAACGGAAGTAATTTGTCATAGATGCATGATCAAGCTGTCATTCAATAAGCAATTAGTTATATTGCCTTTCTGAGATTTGTGCCAATATACCATAAATATCGAATATAACATTTAAAGTACAAGTTTTATTTTATTTAATAAAAATAACTTATAAAGTAATGTTAACAACCATTTCAATAACTGCCTGTCAGTTTGCAAAATTTGTGCGTATGTAATGTCTATCAAGAGCAAGGTATCCTCAGCAAGGTATCCTGATAGAGGTCACTTCACTCCAAATAATACTTTCCGATTGGATATATTTACTTCTAATAAGAAAAACTAGGAAAGAACTCATTTACTAAGTTGAACTGCCACGTGAGTTGTACCTTCTCCACCGTACAACATTACAGTTACGATGTCACTTGAGAAATTCATATCCCAATGAAAAGAAAAATATAATCTGTGACTGACTCAGTTGAAAATTAAAGGAAATATCAATTCTAATAATTTTCGTTGTTCTAAATAATGTGAGTTCTTCATCTTTCGAAAATCTGTATCGTCTATACAAATGTTTACACTATAATTCTTTAAAAATATTATTATACTGGTTTTGCATTTCGTATTTCATGATATATTTCATTTTCCTCTTTTTATATCCATCAACCTTTTGGCAAATGTAATATACAATAGTGTACAAAAATATGCGCTAAGTGTTCGAAAACAATATATTGCATATTTTGAACTGAAAGAGATTTGAAAAGAACCCCACTAGCAAACTTGCAGCAATTGTTTGTGCTTCCCATAAATATCCTAAGTATATCAACTTCAATTTAATCTAGCTACTGGCAAGTGCATTAGAATAACCAATATTTTAATTCTAATAATAGAATAATAATAATGTCGAGAGTGGAATACTAAATCTTTGACCACTCGGCCGATATCAAATCGATTATGAAACGTTCAAACACTCACATAAGGTATAGTAAAACAAGGTTATAACATTTATAAAGATTATGTAAAACACTAATATAAAATGTATGGCTATTAAATTTCAACATTAATATACCATAGAATGAACATTCTGTTTAGACATTTAAAACTCGGACGTATGGTGACATTTATCAAAGCAAATCTCAAGTCACTACGGTGGAGCCTTTTCAAGTACATGCTTTTCGAAGCAAGGGAGGACTAGTGCACAACAAACTGGAAACGACCGTATGCACATAATTTCGATATGCTTTCTTAGGAGCTATGCTATTAACTGTAGTTTGTTGTTGCCAAGAGGAGATGACAAAAAGAAATGAAAAATATACAAATGAAGCTACCGCTGATTTTCCTTTAGAAGTTCCTGTCACGTTATTTCCTATCGCTTAAGTAGTATCGTTTGAAAGGGAATCTTTATATGAATTTAGTTAATGTCATTCACTTTATATGTCCATATACAAATACAAACATACACTCAAACTATTACACGCACACACATTCGTACAGGAAATAATCACACCATTGTAGTTACATTAGTCCACAGATACATATAGACACAAATATATAGACACATACAGATATAGACATAGTACTTAAAGCATTCAACTTTCATCAAAGATATGAAGGCGAATTTAGAAAAAATGAAAAGAAAGCAAATAGAGAGAAAATAAAATGACAAAAAGGAAAAGAAAATTTAAAAGAACGAGAAAAAAACGAGTAGAGATAAAATCTAAACGAAATATTTCAAAGAGCGACCCAAAACAATGTTCTAAATAGCTTTCCCAAAGGAGTTGAATTTGTCTTCATTAATCTATAATATTAGAACTATTCATATATCGCCTACCAAAAAGGTCTTCGTGCATTTCATAATTTTTTGTCCCCTTGCATAATATTTAATATATATATATATATATATATATATATATATATATAGGGTATCCATAACTTACATATACAAGCCTCAAGTTTAGGGCAAAATTTTGTGAAATGTTGACCATAACTGTCTACATGCATTACGAATGAACTTAGTCAGACTGTGATGAAATGCTGCTCGAATTCACTCAACCTCTTCCACAGGATTTCTCGGTCAGCTAACCCGTTTCTTTTTCTGTATGACGCTTCCTGTTCGCATGAATGCCAGGTATGAATGCTTAAACACGTTGGTGCTTCTTTTTCTATACATTTTATGGTACTTTCACTGGATATGAGTGTCTGAGTTTCTCTTTATGAAACAGTACGATCACAAGATTAGAGGATAACATTGCGATTTCTCTTGTGGTGTTGTCATATTCAATAAAAGTCAAGAACAATAAGAAACACCTTTAAAGATAGACGAAGGCGATTTTAAGTACTACATAAACGTACGTGGATGAAAGCGTTAATAACATTTAGTAATAATGCAAAGAAGTTGATTAGTGTACGTCAACTTAAACAGATACAATAAATTATTGAAGTTCCACATGTAATTTATGGATATTATGTATAGACACACGTACAAGCATACATGTATTGATACATATTTATACACATACAGATATACAATATACATGCAGAGAAACATGCACACACATAAATACGCGCATATATAATCACACACATGCACACACACATATCAGATGACTCGTTGTTGTCAGATAAAATGTAATGCTTATGCCATCATAAATACACAAACAACATACACATTGCTAACATATCCTTACTCAGTCATATTTCTTCAGTGCATTTTGTTATCCAGACATACACAAACCTTGAATACTATACAGAACGCAGTTGATGCGTGCGTAAATTTCAGATTGTCTATACACGTGTTGTTCGTTCTTGTAAGTCAATGTCTATTAGACAGTAAGATTTTATCTCATAATTCTTTTCCCTTTATGATGTGTATGCAGCTATTACTTGCCGAGTACATTCACTAAGCAACAGATTGAACTGAATAGCATTAATTAGATCTTAAGTTCATAAGCAAGCATGCTTTTATTAAAGAAAATCATACTAATGATGTAAATACATGTATCCATATACACACACTGACACACACACACACAAACACACACACACACACACACACACACACATATATATATATATATATATATATATATATATATATATATATATATATATATATATATATATATACATATATATATATATATATATATATATATATATATATATATATATATATATATATATATATATATATGGATGTATGCGTAGATTTACAATCAGGCTATCAACTACTGACAGCATAATCTTATCCCAAAAAATTTATGAGAATAACATTAAAAATTTTCTTTTCTTTATCATCATTGTGGAGGTATTATGACTGCATCTTCATAATATTCCAACGCTTTAATAATATATCAATGAAATTGTTGAAGTTGAAGCTATCAAAATCTATATTAACGTCGATATTCTTAAACCGAGCGTTTAATTCGATCAATATATTAACATATATACTAATATACGAAATGGAAAAAAAGTAAACAAATAAAAAATAATTGAATCTCTATTGGAAAATGTTGTTAATAATTAATTTCTATTCATAAAGCGAATATAATTTTGCAAGTACATCGCAGTAAATATAAATATTATTGCAAGCATTTTCATGCAATAGTTGAGATGCGATTGATGTTGAGGGTGAAGGGAGGTTAATTCCGAGTTTGATATTTGAATTTATACCGAGATCATAAATTTAGAAAGCAAATTGATAATAAGCAGTAATCTGAATAGTTCAAAAAGATTTATTTTTCATCAAGACTTCAGTAATCTTACGCAATTGCGATGTTATTTTTTAATCCTATTTCAAACTCAAATGAACAAATGAAGAAATATTTTAATATATATATATATATATATATATATATATATATATATATATATATATATATATATATATATATATGCATATATATATATATATATATATATATATATATATATATATATATATATATTTAAACATATGTATATGCATATATATATATGTGTATATATATATGTAAGTATATATATGTATTTATATACATATAGAGATGGATGTGCATAATATACATAGTATATATAATATCATATATATATATACATACATATATATATCTATTTATATATATATATATATATATATGTCTATACATGTATGTATGTATGTATATATATATATATATATATATATATATATATATATATATATATATATATATATATATATATATATATATATATATATGTATGTATATGTGTGTATGCATGTATGTATGTAAGAATATATGTATGCATGTATGAGTGTATTGCTGATATTGTTTAGAAATAAGTTTTTTCATACATACATAGAAACTGATTGTAATTGTACATGTTGCCTTAATATTAATAGAATTATGTAAATATTTTTAAATTACATATTTTGTAAAATACTTCTCTCATTATATCATTATCTCTAAGAAAATGAAATAAAGCAAACACTTTTTGGGTTTTAATTGTATTTAATATTAAAGGAAATTTAGAGATATATTCCGATTCATTCTTTAAAATATTTTTTGCTTACAATAGATGAATTATAGCACAGAGTTTGAAATTCTTTATTACTCTTATGTATTTTCTCAAAACATATCTATGTTTTATGATTTTTATATCTCTGCCATCTTATATCTTGCTATTTGATATCAACATATTCCGTAGATTTAATGGTTCTTAGAAAACAAAGTAAAATCAACTATTGCCTTTTTCATTTTATGTATTACACAATACAATATTTGCATGCGAAAGAAAGATTTGCCCATTGAAACCAACCTTCCGTTCATGCCATATATATATATATATATATATATATATATATATATATATATATATATATATATATATATATATATATATATATATATGTATGTATATGTATGTACATGTATATATATGTATATATATGTATATATATATATATATATACACATAAAGATATATATATATATATATATATATATATATATATATATATATATATACATACATATATATATATATATATATATATATATGGGTGAAATTTGTTATGTGAAAATGCTAACTTCAAAACAGGAGCTAGAAGCCTCTATGCCAAGACACATACGAGTATATCATCTGAACCGATGGATCTGTTACGTGACACGATGGTATGTACTGACATTGTTGACGTAACACCATTGCGCAGAGATATATGATTGCACGCGAGGGGAGTGTGGAGGCATTTGGCTATTAATTAATGGGAGGAGAAATTACGGCGCACCAAATATTATAACAATTACCAAGCGAGCGGATAATCCGATGAAAATGAAGATCGCCAACTTTCCATGTTAAAGTTAGACTTGCCACACTACAGGATCTTTTAGGGTAGGTATATTACATTGTATGTTTCTATATTGTCATCAACTTAATTTTCTTTTCTCGATATGCTCATGCAATAAAAAACGTTATTGTTCTTTTACGTTGTTAACAAACAGAATACTTGTATATATAAAACTGAAAATGTAACAAAATAAAATTTTGAAAAAGTAAAAAAAAAAAAACGAAAACAAATATTGAATATATTTACAGACTAGGATTTCTAAAACCAAAAATCTACAATTTAAGTTCATGTTTTGGATGTAAATCACAATATGCTAACAATCGCAAGACAAAAAAGGCTATACCAAAGAAAAAAAACTGTCCATTCTTTTCATGATAAGATGGCCGAAAAATATTTTACATACAATAAACTGAATGGAGAAGAGTAAAAGAAATTCGTATCTCTCCTGGGATTGCTATAGACTTCTTTGACTGACGTTCGTTTGAAAAGAGCTGCAGAATCTTAGAATCAGCACCATTATGCTTTTATTTCTTGTTTCTTTGTTAAAAGCAATCAAATAAACCTGGAAAATGGAATATTTCCCTATAGAGAATTGTTTGTTGGCGCTCTTATTTCTCATTGCTATTTCTGTACATTTGAGCATTGTTCTTTACTACCTATATTACAGAATGTACATAACCATCTGTTGTATATCGATTCGACCATGAATTCTTATGAATGATTACTGTTAATAGTACTAATGGTATTAACAATTTCTTATGTAAATGTATTTTATTTTAGTTGATCTATTTTTTTGTTACATATTATCATTATTATTATTATTATTATTATTATTATTATTATTATTATTATTATTATTATTATTATTATTATTATTATCATTTTTATTATTAAGAAAATCAAATCTCATATACCTTTCCTTTCACACTTATGCTTCTATAAAATAAAGTACTAATAATGTACTGGTGTAGATGTAATTGACTAGCCCCTCCCCTTAAATTTCCTTACCTTGTGCCAAAATTTGGAACTCTTATTATTATTATTATTATTATTATTATTATTATTATTATTATTATTATTATTATTGATTAAAACACGATGGCATATACAGAAGTAAAAAAAATGCCTTTAATACTTTCAACTGTTCATATACCACGCTTTTATCTGAAAATAATATACTCACACATTTGTATATTTCAAAGCAACATTATATGTAAAGAAAAATCTTGGCCTTATAATAACATACAGTTGTGTGTTTAATTCCCATTTCTATGACCATCTGTTATTTATTGTATTATTTAACTAATTCAAAAGCAGTAGTCTGGCAAAAGTCATTTGAGCACCCTGACAACGTGTCTTACGGCAATTATTCTGACTATCTATGCTCTAAGTTCAAATCCTGCTGAGAACAAATTGCGTTCGTCTTTCCAGATTTGATAAAAGAACGTACTCGTTGTTATATAAGGCTGATCTAATCAACTAAGCCCATACACTGATTTTCATGCCGTGTTCCTTTGTAACAATCAATTAACTTAATGCTTTTATACCCTAATGGTTAAATGATTTAGTGGATATAGTTACTTTCGTTGCCTCCTTCATTTGTTAATATCACGATGAAGTATATGAAGTCTTAATCGAATTCATATTAATTTGAATCTGATGCTTTTCGAAAGGCATAAATTTTACAATTTAATTGTCTATTTTCTCTAAACAAAATCTGCATATCAGTGAAACTGTTAGATCCCTCTTAATATTAGTCACAGTATTAAGGCGGCGAGCAGGTAGAATCGTCATCGCCCCTGCCAAAATGCTTAGCGGTATTTCGTCAGGCTTTACGCTCTGATTTCAAATTCCACCGGGGATGACTTAGCCTTTCATCGTTTCAGGGTCGAGAAAATAAGGAGCAGTTGGTCGCTGAAGGTTTATGTAATCGACATTGCCGCTTCACCGAAATTACTCGCCTCGTGCCAACATTTGAAACCAGTATTATTTCCCAGTATTTAAATGATTATGTTGCATGTAACACGAAAATGAAATTTATCTCAGCTGCTCAAGTATATAAACATGGTTATTCGTACACCGTTACACTTATGATTGTAAAATTCTATTAATGGCAAACTGCCAGATGAATTGATGTATATGAAGTTATATGAAGCATTGCTCTAATTACAAAGCATAAACTAGGTCCAATTTATGACTACTTTGTTGACTCTACTCCATGTTACATCATTATTCAGTTATACAAAAGTCATTTACTGCCTTCGTAAATATTTATATTTGAACATGATTTATAGTGTGAAATTACAATTGTTATTTCAATTATTAAAAGGACTGTTATAAATGATGACATTTTTTATTGCGTGCTTTGGATTATATTGGTAAGTAATAAATTTGTGTATTGAGGGAATTATATTTAGAGGGACAGGGATGATGTCTAATATTATGTCACCTGTATTGTATTGTATGGCTGGTCCGGAAGCAATCGACAATTTATGGGCAAGGATACGAAGCATACGTTATTTGTATGACGATCTGTTTCAGTTTAGTGCTGCAAGCAATGACACCACTGCAAAACTTCCATATGTTTAATTTAATAACTCAATTAAATTTTACGTGAAGACCGATGTTGGTATAAGGTTCATCGAATACAGACTAGGTAATTAATACCATCACCGTCAATATTGTACACACACACACATTTATCCATATATAAAGCCATGAATATATATATATATATATATATATATATATATATATATATATATATATATACATATATATATATATATATATAATAACATAAATAATATATAATTATATGCATATATCTATACATATATGTACATACCGACATCTATATATACAAGCATATATGGGTACAGGACATCAAAAAGACCGTTAAACACAATGAGAAACGAAAACATAAAGACGAGGACAGAAAACGAACTTTTTTTCCGAACAACGAACAGAACAGAGAAATGAGACATGCAACACAAAGAATATTACGCATCTTCAGTTGGCCCTCCTCCAACTACACTGCGTTTCGAAGGCAAGGACAATACGCGACTTCGCTGGAGCAGTCCTTCCCGCAAGCAAAATAATTAAAATTTGGAAATTTTTGCGGTAGGTGAAAGTGTAAACAAGAACAGGACAGTGAGAATAAGACAGTAAAAACAAGACAGAACAGTAACAACAAACTTTAAGGGTTGTTAGGCCAAGACGATAGAAAAATTAATTTTTTTGAACGCGAAGTTAGATGTGCATGAGAGAGAAAAAAATCATTCACATCTAACTTCGCGTTCAAAAAAATAATAATTTTTCTATCGTCTTGGCCTAACAGCGCGTACAGTTTGTCGTCACTGTCCTGTCTAGTTTTTATTGTCTTGTTCTCACTGTCCTGTTTTTGTTTACACTTTCACCCACCGTAAAAATTTCCAAGTTTTAATTAATTTGCTTGCGGGAAGGACTGCTCCAACAAAGTCGCGTATTATCCTTGCCTTCGAAACGCGGAGTAGTTGGAGCAGGGACAACTGAAGATGGGTAATATTCTTTGTGTTGCATGTCTCGTTTCTCGTTGTTCGAAAAAAATGTTCGTTTTCTGGCCTCGTCTTTGTTTTCGTTTCTCATTGTATACATAAAGATGTTGGTATGTACATATATGTGTGGATATATGCATATAATTATATATTATTTATGTTATTGTATGATCGAACACCACGCATTGCCTCCAAGTAAGTTATATATATATATATATATATATATATATATATACATGTACATATATATATATATATATATATATATATATATATATATATATATATATATATATATATATATATATATATATATATATATATATATATCATGGAGCTTTCTAGTAACATATCCATACATAGGCTTTTGTTCATACAGCCTCATCCTTTCATCTGATGATACTTTGCGGTAGAGTCGTGCAAATTCTTTGGGTACGTATTCTAAGTTATCAGACCATACCTGTACGGTCTGGCTACGTTAAAATGTTTTTTTTTGTATTCTTCCTTTCCACTTGGAGAGTTTAAATGTAGTTACAATAAAATGTCCTTCTGCAGTTGAAGATTGCTTTGCATTTTACATTTAATGTAATGCTCACATTGCTTAAATAAATTGAGTCGCAGGAAACGATTATACTGCATTAACTTTGGAATTTTGGAATTGTTTGGATAATACCATACTTAATTCTGGTGCCTAAACTTAAGTACCATATTCACCTTGAATCTATATATATATATATATATATATATATATATATATATATATATATACTGATTTTTTTCTTTTACTTCTGCCAGTCATTGGACGGTAGCTATATTGGATCAGCAATTCGTAAGGTTAGTCGCTCGTGCAAATCCATTCCAGTACTTATTTTAAGTCTTATATTTATTGCAGCGGTTTATACAATCGAATCGCTATATTACAATGAGACCAACACTAGTTGTCAAACTAGTTTCATTGGTTGATCTGGGATTATACCACAAATCACTAGCTAACGGTGCTGCGCAATATGACCAAACCCGGAAGTACCTGGTGCGAATCGAACGTCTATGATTATATTGAGTATCCACACACACATATTTATATATGCATACATTACTTACATATATGCGTATATACGTATGAATAAATATGCATACACACATACAAACATACACACATACATAGATCCATACATATATATATCTTTTGATGTCAACTTGAACGAGCTGAGAGAATACGTTTGAATGACTACAGCATTTAAATGACTGCGCAAATTGATAGATTTGTGCCATATCAATTTGAGGTTATGTGTAACTGATTATATATAATTATAAATATGATATTCTTTAAAAGTAAAATTGTTCTATGTTTGAGATTTATCTAATTTTTTCTACTAAAGGCGCAAGGCATGAAATTGGGGCGGGGGGATAGTCGATTACATCGATCCCAGTACGCAGCTGGTACTTAATTTATCGACCCCGAATGGATGAAAGGCAAAGTTGACCTCGGCGGAATTTGAACTCAGAACGTAACGACAGACGAAATACCGCTAGGCATTTCGCCCGGCGTGCTAACTATTCTGCCAGCTATCTAATAATACACATATAACATATAACATTTAAATGTATATTTTCAATTATTTCTATTGCCTATTTGCTTCAAAAATAATTCATACATTTGTACACAAAAGCGAGCTTAACCACTGTTTGTTAAATATTTCCTAAAGTAATTGAAAACTGATGGTAAGTGTTAGTAGTTATTCTTTCTATGTTTTTATTGTAAGCATATGTTAGTTGGTTTATATCGTAATGTATTTATTTGCTTGCGAACACGGCATTTTGATTAGATGGAAGTGGGTGCAACAATTTGAGGGATATCTTTTTGTAAATTTTATTTTTATCTAGGACTGAATTGACCCTGATCTTTTCTACATTGTTATATTTCACCCTACATTACCACCAACCTTACCTGTTTATTTATATCTATATTGTCCAATATGTGTGCCTTCATAAAATATACCCCAACGCTTTCTGTCCACAACAAAAGAAAAAGAAAGACTGCCAGCTCTGCCGACATCCACACCAGCCCCAATACAGCATTATCAACAGCGGAAACATCACCAGTAGCGCCAACAGGCGATAAAAACAGCACCAGTGAGAGAAAGAGTACAACCAGCAGCTGCAAGAACAGCAACAACGGTGACTGCAGAATTTGCAGTGGCAACAGTTAACCCCACCACAAGAACTACACCAGCAAAAGAACAACATAAACCTCGCCAACACATGGTCCAAACGACACAGATATGTCATGCAGCAAAGTCGACGAGTAGGGTGCCAAATGATAAAAAGTTACAAAGGAAAAAATAAAAACAAATAAATATACACTGAAAAAATGTTTGGGTGTTAACAACAAATGGGAAATGTACCTTCACGCAACCATGTATCAATACCACCACTACCAGCAAATACAGTTGCACTATCAGCGCACTCATATCCATCATTGCCATCAAAGCTAACGTAAGCAGCCTCATCACAAATAGGAGGTAAACAAATTCATACACGCCAACATTCAGAACACATGCTCCAACATGAAGAAAAAAGAATTTACTAATTTCATCATCGTTACCACAAATTGTGAAAAGAACCTAAGCGCCACAGGCGCCAAAGTTCAAGCATCATACCTAATAACCTCAGCACATTAACCATTAGCATACCAACACACATGGACATTATCCAAATTTCACAACACGCAGCTTCTTAAAACAATAGATATCCTAAAGATTTGGGGGACTTGAGGAGTATTATAAAACAATGACCATATAAACGACTGCTCCTGGAAATAACCGAAGTTATCAAATGGGACGAAAGGCCTGCCTCTCGACTGGAATGAAGTAAGTGATCCTTTTTCTCACTCACTCTTCTGAGACATGGCTGTGCATAGAATAGTCAGTGTAAATGCACCTTAGCAGTATCATCAGCTCAACAAGGACACTAGATGTAGATGTAATAGCCATCAGCGGACCAGAGTCTTAGGTCCACAAGAGCTTCTCTCTATTTCTGTGGGTACACGATTTGCTTATCTTCATGTCGAAAGTCAACGGAGAGCGAAATTACGGTATTTTTTCGGAATAGACGGGATCTGAAGTTTCGGACCATCTTCTTAGCTCCAGAAGTTAAGATGGTGGTCTTGGATGTGAAAAGTAACGATTATTTTCATATTTCTGTAGGTTTTCCTTGAAAGGTCCCACTCTTGATACATCAATTAGAAAGCATTTTCTTTCTTCATGATCTTTGACAACTATATCTGGTCTATTTGCCTTAATTTCTCTATCTGTGTGTATTGGCATATTATTATTACTATTATTATTATTATTATTCAGTAGTTTTATTTTTATAATATGCTTTCACTTCACAACCGAGCGCAGCTCTGTGTGCCTTGGGTATGTGCTGTGGTTTGCTGTGATGCTTTTATGGTTACTGTATTGAAAGTGCTTTGCGTAGGATGTGTGCAGTGCCCAGTAATGCAATTTTCTGTATGTTATGTATATTTGTAAGTCCTGATGTTTTTGTTATGTATTTGTCTGAATATTTTTTTTATTATACCTAAGGCACCTACTATGATAGGAATTGTTTCTGCTTTTAGATTCCACATTCGAGTTACCTCTATTTCCAGGTCTTTGTATTTTGAAAGTTTTTCCATTTCTTTTAGGGAAACGTTGTCATCTGCTGGTATTGATACATCAATTAGAAAGCATTTTTTTCTTCATGATCTTTGACAACTATATCTGGTCTATTTGCCTTAATTTCTCTATCTGTGTGTATTGTCATATCCCAAAGTATGGTTGCTTTCTCGTTTTCTGTGACCTTTTCTGGCGTGTGTTTATACCATCTATTTTCTGTTGTTATCCCATAGTGTTGGCATAGCTTCCAGTGTATATAGGTCCCAGCTCTGTCGTGTCTGTTAATATATTCCCTCTTAGCCAGGACTGGGCAGCCAGAGACAATATGATTTATTGTTTCTTGTCCATCTCCACATATTCTACAGTTACTTGTTATGTTTCTTTTCATTATATGTTTTTGGTAATTTCTGGTGGGGAGGCTTTGGTCTTGTGAAGCAATTAGAAATCCTTCAGTCTCTGCTTTGAGTCCTTATTATTATTATTATTATTATTATTATTATTATTATTATTATTATTATTATTATTATTATTATTATTATTATTATTATTATTGTTCAGTAGTTTTATTTTTATAACGTGCTTTCACTTCACTACCGAGCGCAGCTCTGTGCGCCTTGGGTATGTGCTGTGGTTTGCTGTGGTGCTCTTTTGTTTATTGTATTGAAAGTGTTTTGCGTAGAATGTGTGCAGTACCCAGTAGTGCAATTTTCTGTATGTTATATATATTTGTAAGTCCTGGTGTTTTTGTTATGTATTTGTCTGAATATTTTTTTTTTATTATACCTAAGGCACCTACTATGATAGGAATTGTTTCTGTTTTTAGACTCCACATTTGAGTTATGTTTTTAGACTCCACATTCGAGTTATGTTTTTAGACTCCACTATTATTATTATTATTATTATTATTATTATTATCAGTATTACTTTGATTTGTCTTAGGTTCGGTGTTATTCCTGTTAACCGTAACCGTAGGTATTCACAAGTTTTCTGCACGCTTTCAAGTGCATAAGACCTTCCCGATAATCCTTGCTGTCCGTAAGTGATAAACATTCTGTAGAAGCTCCACCGGGCATTCTATTTCAATCTCCGCCAGCCATTTGCCTATATCACGGCTAACTGTTCCCATCTTCCCGATTATTATAGACACGACCTTTACTGTTCGCATGCTCCAAATTATTCCTATTTCAAATTTTATGAGAATGCATATTTTCTTCTTTCTTTATGAATCAAATGACCATGATGAGTCGATAAGTAAGCAACTTCGTTGATTGTAATATCTGTTCTAACAGTTAGTATCATTATTATTATTGTTGTTGTTGTTGTTGTTGTTATTATTATTATTATCATTATTATTGTTCAGTAGTTTTGTTTTTATAACCTGATTTCACTTCACTACCGAGTGCAGCTCTGTGCGCCTTGGGTATGTGCTGTGGATTGCTGTGGTGTTCTTATGTTTACTGTATTGAAAGTGTTTTGCGTAGAATGTGTGCAGTACCCAGTAGTGCAATTTTCTGTATGTTATATATATTTGTAAGTCCTGGTGTTTTTGTTATGTATTTGTCTGAATATTTTTTTAATATACCTAAGGCTCCTACTATGATAGGAATTGTTTCTGTTTTTAGATTCCACATTCGAGTTATCTCTATTTCCAGGTCTTTGTATTTTGAAAGTTTTTCCATTTCTTTTAGAGAAACGTTGTCATCTGCTGGTATTGATACATCAATTAGAAAGCATTTTTTGCTTCATGATCTTTGACAACTATATCTGGTCTATTTGCCTTAATTTCTCTATCTGCGTGTATTGGCATATCCCAGAGTATGATTGCTTTCTCGTTTTCTGTGACCTTTTCTGGCGTGTGTTTATACCATCTTTTTTCTGTTGTTATTCCATAGTGTTGGCATAGCTTCCAGTGTATATAGGTCCCAGCTCTGTCGTGTCTGTGAATATATTCCTTCTTAGCCAGGACTGGGCAGCCAGAGATAATATGATTTATTGTTTCTTGTCCATCTCCACATATTCTACAGTTACTTGTTATATTTCTTTTCATTATGTGTTTTTGGTAATTTCTGGTGGGGAGGCCCTGGTCTTGTGCAGCAATTAGAAATCCTTCAGTCTCTGCTTTGAGTCCTGAGCTTCTCAACCATTGCTGGGATTTTTCTCTGTCTATTTCTTTCGCATTTAGTTTAGCCCAGTATTTACCATGTAGGGGCTTTTCTTGCCATCGTTGAATCATGGTCCGTTGCTGTTCTAGTTTTAGTTTGGATTTCATTTGTTTTATAGCTTTTGTTGTTTCTTCTTCTTCTTCTTCTTCTTCTTCTTCTTCTTCTTCTTCTTCTTCTTCTTCTTCTTCTTCTTCTTCTTCTTCTTCTTCTTCTTCTTCTTCTTCTTCTTCGTATTTGTTAGGTAGATTGATTTCTTGTTCGTATTTGTCAGCTTCCTTAAATACTGTAAACAGTTTTTTGTTTTACTCGTATTTTGTGGCTATTTGTATTAGTTTTCCTTGCTTCTGGAGTAGGTATTTTTGCAGTCCTATGGTGGTTATTTTATAATAGTTTTCTAGCTGTATAAGACCCCCGCCACCTTCTGTGCCTTGTATATATAACCTTTCTATGTCAGATTTTGGGTCGTGCATCCTATATCCTGTCATTACTTTTCTTGTTTTGCTGTCTATTTTAGATAGTTCGTTTAGTGTCCAGTTAAGGATGGGTAGCTGTAGCTTATAACTGGGACAGCTAAAGTGTTGATATCCATTATCTTGTTTTTAGCATTGAGCTTTGTTTTTAGTATTGATCTAACTCGTCTATAGTACTCTTTCTTTATTTTTTCTTTCATTTGTGTATGTTGTATCCTATCTAGTTCATTGACTCCTAAATACTTGTATGGTTGGCTTTCGTCTAGTTCTCTTATTTCATTGGCTTTATCTAGTGTTATATTGCTACTTTTAACTAATTTTCCTCTTTTCAGGGTTGCTTTGGCACATTTTTCTAATCCGAATTTCATATGTATTTCCTTGGTAAAGCCGTGTACTGTCTGTAGTAGTGTTTCTAGCTCTTTGTCGTTTTTAGCATATAATTTTAGGTCATCCACATATAGAAGGTGGTTGACTGTTTTTTCTATAGCATTTGTAACCGCATCCAGTTCTATTTAGCAATTCAGTTAAAGGTGTGAGAGACAGGCAGAACAGGAGTGGAGAGATCGTGTATCCCTGGAATATTCCTCTTCTAATGGGGATGGCTTTCGTTTTCACAAGTCCCTCTTTTGTTTGGAGCTGTAGCACTGTCTGCCATTTGTTCAATGAGTGCCCTATGTATTTTATAATAATTGGTGCCACCTTGTTTACGGCTAGTGTTTCCAGAATCCACGTGTGGGGAACACTGCCGAAAGCCTTTTGGTAGTCCACCCAGGCCATACTGAGGCCTTTCTTATTTCTGCGGCTGTCTTCAGTTATGGTGTTATTGATCAATAATTGATTTTTACAGCCGTATGAGCCCTTGCAGAATCCCTTCTGCTCTTCTGGAAACAGGTTGTTATTTTCCACGTGCTTACTCAATCTCTGCGATATTATTGCAGTAAAGGCTTTGTAGATCGTAGAGTGACAGGTTATAGGTCTATAGTTTTGTGGTTTCTCCGTTTCCGTGGATTTGGGGATTAAGATGGTTTTCCCTTTCGTGAGCCATTCAGGCATTGTCTCTGGCTCTACTAGTATGTTGTTAAAGTTTTCTGTCAGCTTTTTATGCATTCCTGGCAGGTGTTTAAACCAGAAATTGGGGATCTTGTCGTGTCCAGGTGCCTTCCAGTTGCTTAGTCTTTGCAGTGTCTGGGTGACCTCTTCAGTTGTTATAGGGGTCCAGAGTTGCTCAGGTGCTAAGTTCGTTGTTTTAATGGTCCTTTTCTGGGGTTGTTGCTTCACCGACCATATTTGCTTCCAGAATTTTTCCAGTTCTTCTGCTGTTGGTGCTGCAGTAATGTCTATTTTATTTTTACCCAGTTCTTGGTAGAGTTTTTTGGAGTTGGATTTGAACTGTTTGTTTTGTTCAAAGAAACGTTGGCGTTTCTCATACCGGCGGATCCTTTGTGCTTTGGCAAGGATATCTTGCTTTAGTGTTTCTGTTGCCTCAGGTAAGTTTTTTTTCTGTAATGCTGTATTTTTACAGTATTTTCGTTTTCTTCTTGTTACTTAGTTGTGTTGATTGTTTACTAATTTCGTTGAGAATCGATAAATCTTTTCTCTTTTTTTAAATTTTGTTCTGGATGTTATTTATCCACAAGGCCTGTTTGGGTGGTAGAACTCCTGTTCGGATGGGTTTGAGTGAGTATCCTGCTTCTTTTGTGGCTGCAGTGGCTGCCGCATATATTATGTCATTTAGCTCAGTGATATTGGCTGTTGTTTCTGTGGTTGTTAGTTCCGTGACGGCCGGGTTTATGCTATTTATTATTGATGTTGTTTTATTGTCTATTTTGATTTTTGGGAGATATAATCTGTGGTCCATTCTAAGATCTGTGGTTTTTAGTTATTTGGTTATTCTCATTTTCATAGTATCGTAATTATTAGGTTTCCCTTCGTTATTCCCAGCCTTTAGATTTGTTTTGCTTTCCTTTTCATTCATATGTTTGTCTGTGGTGTTCTGGATTGGTGCTTTTTGTACGCTATTATACATCTCTACGGTCTGAGTTTGTTGTTTTTTGTTTACTTCGTTTTTGCCGGAAATGTTACGTTTGTCCTCGTGTTTTGCTATCTCAGTGTTTATATTATTGTTTGGCATTGCTGTGTGACTACTATCTAGATTTTCCTGATGTATTTTTCCTTCCTTTATTATTATTATTATTATTATTATTATTATTATTATTATTATTATTATTATTATTATTATTATTAGTAGTAGTAGTAGTAGTAGTAGTAGTAGTAGTAGTAGTAGTATTATTATCATTATTGTTCAGTAGTTTTATTTTCATAACGTGCTTTCACTTCACTACCGATCGCAGCTCTGTGCGCCTTGGGTATGTGCTGTGGTTTGCTGTGGTGCTCTTATGTTTACTGTATTGAAAGTGTTTTGCGTAGAATGTGTGCAGTACCCAGTAGTGCAATTTTTTGTATGTTATATATATTTGTAAGTCCTGGTGTTTTTGTTATGTATTTGTCTGAATATTTTTTTATTATACCTAAGGCATCTACTATTATAGGAATTGTTTCTGTTTTTAGATTCCACATTCGAGTTATCTCTACTTCCAGGTCTTTGTATTTTGAAAGTTTTTCCATTTCTTTTAGAGAAACGTTGTCATCTGCTGGCATTGATACATCAATTAGAAAGCATTTTTTTCTTCGTGATCTTTGACAACTATATCTGGTCTATTTGCCTTAATTTCTTTATCTGTGTGTATTGGCATATCCCAGAGTATGGTTGCTTTCTCGTTTTCTGTGACCTTTTCTGACGTGTGTTTATAGCATCTTTTTCTGTTGTTATTCCATAGTGTTGGCATAGCTTCCAGTGTATATAGGTCCCAGCTCTGTCGTGTCTGTGAATATATTCCTTCTTAGCCAGGACTGGGCAGCCAGAGATAATATGATTTATTGTTTCTTGTCCATCTCCACATATTCTACAGTTACTTGTTATATTTCTTTTCATTATGTGTTTTTGGTAATTTCTGGTGGGGAGGCTTTGGTCTTGTGCAGCAATTAGAAATCCTTTAGTCTCTGCTTTGAGTCCTGAGCTTTTCAGCCATTGCTGGGATTTTTCTCTGTCTATTTCTTTCGCATTTAGTTTATCCCAGTATTTACCATGTAGGGGCTTTTCTTGCCATCGTTTTATCATGGTTCGTTGCTGTTCTAGTTTTAGTTTGGAATTCATATGTTTTATAGCTTTTGTTGTTTCTTCTTCTTCTTCTTCTTTTTCTTCTTCTTCTTCTTCTTCTTCTTCTTCTTCTTCTTCTTCTTCTTCTTCTTCTTCTTCTTCCTCTTGTTCTTCTTCTTCTTCTTCTTCTTCTTCTTCTTCTTCTTCTTCTTCTTCTTCTTCTTCTTCTTTTTCTTCTTCTTCTTCTTCTTCTTCTTCCTCATCTTCTTCTTCTTCTTCTTCTTCTTCTTCTTCTTCTTCTTCTTCTTCTTCTTCTTCTTCTTCTTCTTCTTCGTATTTGTTAGGTAGATTGATTTCTTGTTTGTATTTGTCAGCTTCCTTAAATACTGAAAACAGCTTTTTGTTTTGCTCGTGTTTTGTAGCTATTTGTATTAGTTTCCCTTGCTTTTGGAGTAGGTATTTTTGCAGTCCTATGGTGGTTATTTTATAATAGTTTTCTAGCTGTATAAGACCCCTGCCACCTTCTGTGCCTTGTATATATAACCTTTCTATGTCAGATTTTGGGTCGTGCATCCTATATCCTGTCATTACTTTTCTTGTTTTGCTGTCTATTTTAGATAGTTCGTTTAGTGTCCAGTTAAGGATGGGTAGCTGTAGCTTATAACTGGGACAGCTAAAGTGTTGATATCCATTATCTTGTTTTTAGCATTGAGCTTTGTTTTTAGTATTGATCTAACTCGTCTATAGTACTCTTTCTTTATTTTTTCTTTCATTTGTGTATGTTGTATCCTATCTAGTTCATTGACTCCTAAATACTTGTATGGTTGGCTTTCGTCTAGTTCTCTTATTTCATTGGCTTTATCTAGTGTTATATTGCTACTTTTAACTAATTTTCCTCTTTTCAGGGTTGCTTTGGCACATTTTTCTAATCCGAATTTCATATCTATTTCCTTGGTAAAGCCGTGTACTGTCTGTAGTAGTGTTTTATTATTATTATTATTATTATTATTATTATTATTATTATTATTATTATTATTATTATTATTATTATTAAGTGAGAGAGTATTGCCTGCCATCAAAGTGACACTGGGGTAAAATATACCCATCGCAACCATATCAAGATCAACAGCGCAAGAACCTGTAGATGGGGCCCAGTTAGAATTTTCTTCCGAGTCGAATAGCCCATCCCGCTCAAAACATACCTCGATATGTGTTGTTTAAGGATGTTAAACGAAACACTCATGTTTCCTAAGGTGAATTATTCAAACACCAAAGAATTCCTCTCGACACTTTGCTATGATGCTCCCCCACTACTTCTACTCATGATCAAAGATGCACACATCGTCAGCCACTAAGGAACATGCTCAACTGGTTAAGGTCGAACAACTGACAAGCAAATCTGTCGTATTCAGCAGAATATTTGCTTTTATACCAAGACGAACTATGTACATGATAACACGTCCAATCAGTTGAGATCAAAAACCATGAGAGCTACTGCCTGGTACTGCATCACAGTATCCATTATTATTATTATTATTATTATTATTATTATTATTATTATTATTATTGTTGTTGTTGTTGTTGTTGTTGTTGCTGTTGTTGTTGTTGTAATTATCATTATCGCTGCTGTTATTCAACATTTGTTGTTCAACATTTCATAGTTTCAGGCAAATTTCTACTGCTTCACCTGCTACACTTTTGTGTTGCTGGGCTATGTGTTGCATCGTGTGCTATGTTGTTGGGAATGTTCAAACTCTTCCCTGTATTGTACTGCGTTAGTTTGTTAATTCTCTTGAATTATAGTATACTCTTTTGTTGTTATTACTGTTTGTATCGTGTCTTGAGTGTGTAATGCCTTGTTTTGTTTTTTTTCAATTTTCTGCTGGAAGTTTATTTCACTGGATAATTACTGTATAGTGTGTCTTGTGTCTGCGGGTTGTTTTGTTTAGATTGTATTATTGATTTGATAGTGTCTTGCGTAAGATGTGAGCTGTTCCAAGAAGGGCTATTTCTTTTTTGGGTGGGGGGATAATGTCTAATGTTGAGGATCCAAGTATAGTTTCTACCCTTTTGTTCATATGTGTTTTTTATCATGTCCATTGCTCAAGTTATCATTGTTATTGTTTTCACCTTGATGCCCCGCATCTTGAATGCTTCAATTTGTAGGTCTTTATACTCTCACAACTTCTCTACTCCTTTTTGGATATTTTAATCAGAAGCGACAGCAATGTCTACCAGTAAACTGGTGTTTTTTCTCGATCCTTGATTATTATGTCTGGGTTATTAGATGTTGTTTCTTTGTCGGTTTGAACCGGCATATCTTTGGTGATTGTGACCCGGCTATTGTCTTGTACCTTGTTTGGCACATGTTTGTACCATCTATTGTCAGTTTTAATGTTATAGTGTTGGCATATTGTCCAGTGGATATAAATACTTACTTGGTCGTGTCTGTATATCTATTCAGATTTGGCAAGGACTGGGCGTATAGTTATAATAATAATTATAATAATAATGATAATGATAATAATAATAATAATTATTATCATTATTATTATTATTATTATTATTATTATTATTATTATTATTATTATTATTATTATTATTGTTATTAATATTATTATTATTATTATTATTATTATTATTATTATTATTATTATTATTATTATTATTATTATTATTATTATTATTTTAAAATAAAATATGGTTTGCTGTCTTCTTCTGAACCGGGGTCATCCCTTGACTCTAGGGTCACAGCAGGTCCTCATCACACGGAGAGTATACGGCGTAAAATGTGTGCGAAACCTAGCAATACTATTTTCGGAATTTCTCCCACGTTAACACTGCAAGGGTGTTTGTTGAGCTGCTTATCAAGGCCCTTTTTAATTAGCCCTAACGCTCCAATCACCACTGGTGTTGTGCTGCTTTTCATTCCCCACATCTTGGTCACTTCTATAATAACATCTCAACCTCTTTAATGGACACATTTCTCTCTGATAGAACTGTCACATCTATGATTAAGCATTTCTAATTCTTCAAAACTTTGCTGATTATGTTCGCCCTGTTTACTTTGATTTCTATATCGGTGTTGATTGGCATGTCCCAGAGTACTGTTACATCATTTTTTCCGGTCACAGTTTCAGGTTTATGTTGGTACCATCTTTCTGAAGTTGGATGCTGGTAGTGTTTACATATCTTCCAATGGATATACTGCGCTACTTTATCGTGTCTATGAATATATTCAGTTTTTGCAAGCGCTGTGCATCCAGTTAAGTTGTGGTCCACTGTTTCATCCAGCTCATGACACATTCTGCATTTCGGGTCAGGGCTATCGTTCATTATTTTGTTGTGGTAAGCCCTGGTTGCCAAGCTTTGATCTTGCGCTGATATGATAACACCTTCGGTTTCAGCCTTCAGTCTTGAGCTCTTCATCCTTACATTATTATCATTATTATTATTGCATGCAAACTCACAGTTTATTTTGCTGGGTATGAAAGAAAGTGTCATCTACCCACAGCCAGCAGACTAAGGTGACACTTGTTTGCTGGTCACTCTTGAAGAACCCAGCGAAGAAATTTTGCAGTTCCAAGCAATGCTCATTTTTGTAGGTGTTCTACTTTCATACTTGCACCAGTCTTTTTCCTTCATGTTGGTAATTGAGTGCTGATACTTCCTAGTGCGCCAGTTATTATTGGTATCACATGTACTCACCTCATAGACGACAGACTTCGTATTTCACACTTCAAGTTGTCATAATTGTTTATCTTTTCTTCTTCTTTCACAATAATCCTCTTGTTGCCGGGGCATGCTATGTCGATTATCATGCAATTTCCGATGTCTGTTCAGGTGATCGCAATGAATCATTGCATCCCACAGGATATTGCAAATCTCATTCTCGGTGACTCCTTGTGGGGTTTTCTCATACCACGTCTTTGCCCCTTGTAGGCTGTAATTTCTACAGAGCTCCCAATGAATCATTCTTGTCACATTGAATTTATGGCCCCCATAGCACGAAATAAAGATATTGAGCGGGTGGGTGTAATTTACGATACCAGCCATTTTAAATTTCCAGGAACTTTAATGATAGTCTGGACGTCACTAAAGATATGCAAAAACTTTAGGGAGATATTCTCCTTACAACATGGGGCCTCCTAATGTGAAAGTTGCTAGTAGATTTTAAAGGGCTTCCCCAACCAGATTCGATGTTCACACCACCAGCCCGACAACACGATCGGGAGGATAGGTAATGCTATTCTTCACCTTTCTCTCAAATCTATCCAACCAACATGGTGATTATTAGACTAGGTTGTATCAATGTACGAAACCTCTGGTCGAGCTGAAAACAAGGTCGCTCGCTCAATAACCCAAGATCGCTAGTTTTGGATGTCATAACCGCCACCAAGACCAGCGTTTCTGTTTCGCAGTCACTACCCCTTACAGTTTCGATGACATGGAGACTTACATGCCTCTGTCTCGACATAGAATGGGAGATGGGGTGGTAGTACTGTTGAAGAAAGGTCTAGATATCGAGGTACGAACGATCTTTTTGGATCTTAATGCTAAGTTGGTGGCCCTGCATATAAGCAATAGGGAAGGTGGTGCTTTTAGACTAGTCGCTGTATATGTCTCGACTGGGGTGGAACAGTCGGATTTCTTCAACGTTTGGAGGTTTTCTTTGGGTCGTAGCGCTCCCCACTGCCAGTGAGCGAGAGGTGCACCATCTAGCACTCACAGCGGGATACAGTAGTGGTACCCAATGGAAGAGGGGATGTAAAAGCTTCACCATCCTGCTCAGTCGCCTCCAACTAGTTGACAGGTACAGACAATATTTCCTGAATTTGCCACTGTGGACATGGACACACAGCATTTGTCTCTAGATGGCTTTCGAGGACTTTTGGACCGGGGTCTATGGATAATTTCCAGAAATCTCTGATCTGCTAGTCTTACCGGTGAGAAGACTCTGTCAGTTCGAGACAAGCGCTGCAGGCACAGAAGTACTGTCAGACAGACCTATCCGAGGTATGCGCAAGACGATAAAACCGTTCTGAATGCACATGCATTTTGTCCAGTCACTACTCACTTGTGAAGATCTGTCGAACAGCACTGGTCGCACATAGAGTAGATCCAATTATCGGTTCGCCGCCTTCTTTTTGCCGGGAAGGGAGGACAGTTTTTCTCTGCCTGTTGCCTATGCTAAAAGAGATAATGTGCTGGATAAGGTTGAAAGTGCTGAAGGTACTACTTTCCTCTTTGGCCAAGCACTCGTTTACTTTTCAAAGTGTGATTTGAAATAAAAGTGTGTGTAAAGATAGAAGTGCTACCCCATAGAATTTTTGTTCAGAGGTGGGTGAAAGTGGCGAAGATGGACAGTGAGAATTGCCTGCCGGGGGTGTCCTTTGCAGTCAGAGTGACCCGGGTGTGTGAGATACCTTGGTTGTATCTGAGTGGCACTCCCAACTTTGAGGAATTTGTAGTTTCAATTTTATTGTTGTTATTGTTTCTATTTTATACACGTGGTTTTGTGCTGAGCCCCACTTGTCCGTTGTTATGTGTTGTACCTCTTTGTTTTGTATTCGGCCCTTGTGGCCAATGAAGAAAATATTATCATCATCATCATCATCATCATCATCATCATCATCATCATCATCATCATCATCATCATCATCGTCATCGTCGTCGTCATCATCATCATCATCATCATCATCATCATCATTATCATCATCATCATCATCATCATCATCATCATTGTAGAATCATTGGCGCGTCGGTCAAAATTTTCCGCGATATATGTTGCAGCTTTCTACGGACGTCTCTTGAAACAAAATTGTTCTTGATTTGTAGTTATTTGTTCGAATTTTCTAGAAATTTTTCTAAATATTGTTTCTATTCCTTGAGTGTATAGTTTTTAAACGTCAGATTTTCCCTGACTGAATTGATGTAAAAATAGTCCTTCTATATCAGGTTTTGTGAAAGGTATTCTAAATGCATTTTACTTGTTATTTTGCCACTTCGTCTTCTTTTCTTAGCTTAAAATTGAGATAACAATTATAGTTTATTGCTGGCACAGCAAGGTTATCAATGCCAGGTATCATATTTTTTGTATTTGCTTTTATTTTATGCGTTAACTCACATATCTATAATCCTGGCCGTTTCTTTCATTTGTATGTATTGTACACGGTATATTTCACTATTTCCTAAGAATAGATGCTTGTGTTCGGTTTAATTGCCTTATTTCTGCTTCTTTATTTGAGATATTATTAGTGTCTTATTTTCCCCTATTTAAGATTGTCGTGCACAATTTTGTAATCTGAAATTTCGTTTCCATAGTTTAGCATCTTCGCATCGATGTTCTTCCTATATACAAAGGGTAACCGATAGTCTTATTATAACTAAGTGCAGTTCTTCTGATATACCAATTAAACGCCTCACCATCAAACAGAACATTGTGTTGATAGACAGAGAAAGTCAGAATATTTCTCATCTGATGACAATTATTATAGTTCATGTAATTCCTTCTTTTTTCCGGATTTTCAAATTTTTTTTTACCATTTGCTCTTAGCATATTTCGTGTATGTTCTTATTGCTGCTCCTACGTTACTCAAGGCTAGTGAGTTCAGGATCTCCGGAGAAAAATGCTATCAAATGCATCCTAATTGTCTGTCATACTCCTAAATTACTTGATTCTTCCGCATTCTCTGTTTAAAGATCAACTCAAATCTATAGTTATATATTTTACTCTATCCCATTTCAGGGAAAATTTTGTTTTTTCTAGATATGTGTTTTTCTCTGCTTTGTACGTAGAAGGAAGTAGTTTTACACGCTTGAGATTTAGGAAAGTTTGCTGTTTATTTAAATTTTGGTGGGGTAAAATCGTTTGTCTTCAGCGAACCAGTTACGTTGAACAAGGTATTTACAGAGCTATAGGTCTTCTTTGGTTGCGTTAGAGGCATCATCACAGAAGGCAGTAATAGGAACAAGAGAATAAACACCAATCATAAAGGTAGATTATTAAAACTAAACCAACAGGAGCTGGCACAGCCTGATTGACACAAAGAATTGTTGAAAAGAGAAAAATAATTAAGGAAGGAAAAATCATTCCTAAAAAACACCAAAGGAAAGTAAACCAAGTTTTACCCAATTACATTACGTTACCAACCAAACTAGTCGAAGCACGCTGATTTACCATTGCATCACTGTCGAGGATGAATCGCTGAAAGAACAGTCAAAGGACATGCAGATGTAGTATCAAGTGGAAAAAAATTCCGTCACGCAGGCCCAAATGATGTCAGGGTTGTGTGTGAATTCAAAGGTAGGAACACTATTGCCTGTATCAAAAGTGAAGAGTTCATCCATTTCACAGCATATAGGATCAAATGAGTTAAGGAGGTTAGTGTAGTGGGTGCGTCTCATACCAATCACCTGATGGTTGAGGGCAGATGCTTTGCTCGATGATGAATATAAAGCAATCTTGGAGAATCACCTGTTGTTAGATATAAACTGGTCAGTTACAGGCATATATATATATATATATATATATATATATATATATATATATATATATATATTAATACAAATAAAACACAAATAACTCGAGGTCATCCCGATCGAATGGAAGTGCCAAATTTTACAAGCTGGAGAGTGCCGCTAGGAATCAGGACATCAGCTTGTCACATTTCTGAGAAGAATAAATGCCCAATAGCTTTCTGCGAAGAACAAAAGACAAAAGGAAAAGAATGTCCCTACTGTTAGCAAAGTCACAACATAAATCGCTAACAAAAAAACTACGTTAAACTGAAATATCAGGAAGAACGATAGAGATTGACACGGAACAAAAAGATCAGCAGCTGTAGATACAGGAGGCTGACAAGCAGCAATTCAACAACAGAAGCAGCAGTACCAAACAGAAACAGATGTCTTATGACAAAAACAACAGCAACAAAACGCCTGAACCTGAACACAATTCCATAAAACATATCGATCCCAAATTCAGACAACTTTTAAATTCTGCAATCAAGGCCATTACGATGAAACATGGATAACCGTCTCCGTAAAATGGGAGAGAAAAAGGAAAAGGACAACAGAAATCTACCAGCATTAAAAGATAGTAGATTTGAAAGGAGACTTCAATGAGACACAAGAGCATCATTAACTCCACTGTCACCACCAAGAATACAAGTAGAGATAGCATAATCACTAAAAATACCACAAAGAGCCTAAACACAAGTTCATCTACACTCAAGCAATCATAGACAGCTCCTGCAAGCAAACATCATTAATTAAATAGCCATTAGTACAAATAGGTGATGAAATATATACGTTAACGTTCAAACATTACACACTATGACGCAACGCACAAACATATGACAATGCTACAAACAAAAGAAAAGCTTACAATAAATATTCGATAGAATGGCAGATTTTTTTAAAGATAATTAACAAAGGAATATAAAAAATTACTGATGGAAATTGGCTCAACTGGTAGGAAGGAGCTGTCTTTCTGCAGGGATAATTTAAGTGATCCTTAACGCTCTCCCAACTTATCCAACAGGACATTACTTAAAATAGGCAGTGTGGTTACCTGAGATTGCGTGGAAAAGCAGGCTAGCTGCTTAACGACATATAACTACTAGACATAGATGTGGTGATCATTACTGAGAGCATAATTTACGGGCCGCATGACATGACATCCATCTTCGGTGGTTACGAGGTGTACGCATATCCACTTCAACTATATTTGGGTGCCAGAATATTATTTCGAAAAGGTCTGGATTTTCCAATATCAAATTGACTCAGATAGTAAACTGGTTCCGTTCAACGAATACTCGTCTATACTCCACAGTGACGGAATGGCCGATTATCTTTAAATGTCTAAAGAACATACCACTTGTTGGTACAAGAGGAAGATTGGAATGGCATCTTTGGTGCATGATGGGACTATGTGTTTGGCAGTCTAGGATAAAGTTTGTATATTCAAACAAGCTTGCTCATATATTTTGTGGCAGATTGAAATCTCAAATATGTCACTGTTGGCACCGAATCATCCAGGTCGTATCAAGATAGAGTAATCTGTAGGTCGGTTGACCGTAATTTAAATTCGTTGGCTACCTTGACCACAAATTTATGAGTTTCGCGGACTTCTTAGATAGACTTCATAGTTAGGGAACCTCTGACTAGATGTGAGTGGATCTTTCTCAGGACAAAAAGCTTTCGGAGTTCAGATGAGTGAGCGTTAAATGCAAAAATTGTCAACGGCGAATGATGGTTCATCCTGGGGAGTGTAACTCGAAAAAAGTCGGTAAGTTTTACTTAGCGATTATCGAAAAGTAGATGTGAGAGAGTGAAAGAGAGAGAGAGAGAGAGAGAGAGAGAGAGAGAGAGAGAGAGAGGAATAGAGAGAGTTCAAAACATAAAAGAGGTAGTTGGAAAATGATAGAAACCGAGGAGTTCAGCACGTTTTAACCTCCAACAACTCTTTAACCGAATCCCAGAATGCCATATCTAAGATGCGTGCTCTAAATAATGAATAAATTAAAGCTGCTCGATAGCCCGCTTGGCAGAAGTGCACTGTGGCCACAAGACCACAATTCGATATCTGACGGATCATGATGAGCGCGTGTTACTCGTTCCCAATTAAATGTGCGCAGCTTTACATCGGTATCATGCTCGACTGTTCGGGATCATTGGCGGACCGGGTGATAAGATGAACTACAGTAGCTACTGCGACAGACAGCGGCGGCACCTGCCACGGAAGCAGAGTGTTGACAAAAACTAATAACAGCCACTGAAATAAGGGAAGTGAATATTTGATGCATGAGTGTACAAATCACTTTGACAGCATTGTCTACATTCGAGCTTTACGTTTATAAGCAGGACGTTTTCGGCGACATCTTGGCACATGCATACCGCAACGAGAGAATGTCCAGTCCTGTGTGTCGAGCAGCTATAGCGGTGCTGAGAAAAAGCCAGGTAAAGGAAAATTGCATTGACCTGGTAGTTTGATTTGCGATAGCTAAACATGAGTATCATTCGCTTGCTTTATCAAAAGTTTTCTCTTCGCTGTTCCAGTGAGTATCAAGTTCTAACTCTTCACTGTTCCCGTAACTCTTGATGAAATTCTGTGTAAGTTAGAGACATGGGGAGCATTCCTCGGGCACTAGTATGCGGAAAATCTGCGTCGGCATACGCGAACGATATCTGCGTAATAGTGTCGGATATAAAGCATACCAAGTTCATAGAGACCCTTCCAAATGGGTACAAGGCAGAACAGGAGATACAAATCAACCAGGTAAGGTCGGAGGGCTTGCAGCTTGGAACCTATATGGAAACGTCTGTATCATCTAACAGTGTTGTGGGACAGTTTACAGAGGACCAGATAAACTCTTCAGTGTCTAGTTTGTTCCAGATCCTCTGGGCTAGAAGATCTGAGCTATAATGTTGAGTAGAATGTCTAGCCACATCCAGAAATGGGATGAAACGTCAAGCAGAGGTAGTGGATACCTATGCTGCCTTCATCAGCTATTACCTGCTTGACGGTAATACCTTTCCCTAGTACACTTTTGAAAAGTGGAATATACCCCACTGAGCTTGCATACTCATTGTTTTTCAAAGGCGTTCTTCTACGTCTAGACTTTTTCATAGATCTGCAGCCCTGGGTGAAGCAAAACTTAGACATGTGAAATATTTCAAGTGCTCACAACTCTCTAGCTTATGTTAACGCTCTATAGGTTAGTGGTGAGCAAAATGTTGACTTCCTCGGAAAAAACTCTTCTTATCGGTAAAAATGAAGAAGCAGGTCTCTTCCGTAGGACTTACAATCCGATGAGCACGGATACTTTCAAGAATGCCCTGGCGTGGTAATGCTAACGGACGGTATTGGGAGCTGGAGATAAACACTACAGTCAAAAGGAAGATGCCACACAGGTTTGTCCGAGGGCAAAGAAACTGATTTGCTTGCATTCGTTCAGTACCCCAGCTTAGTTAACTTATGAAGATAGCGAAAACCAACTACTAGCTGGTACATTTTGAAGAACGGAAAGAGCACGCAACTTTTATCTGTTTTCTAATTTTGTGTGGTAGTTAAGATTGAAATACTTGAAGACAGACCCTTCCCTTTGTGGCGAAGCCCGTAAGAACGTTATAAGTTTCATTTGAAAAGGAAAAATGTGAGTTGGGAGAGAAACGCTGCCTTCCAACGTATATAGAGGTGGAAGAGTGATAAACACCATCGGAGTTGATGGACCTGCTCAAAGCGTGAGCCTGTTGATGGGAGTTAGGCAATTGGGAGTCGCTGCTTACCTTAGATGTCAGGGTGACTGTGTTATTCTAAGGATTCCACGATTTCATTTTTATTTCTTTTATTCGTTTTGTCAATTATTTGTGGTAAATAAAGAAAATATTACCATCATCGTCGTCGTCGTAATTGTTGTTATTATTATCATCATCATAATCATCATCATCATTATTATTATTATTATTATTATTATTATTATTATTATTATTATTATTATTATTATTATTATTATTATTATAATGGCGGTGAGCTGGCAGAATCGTTAACAAGCCGGACGGAAAGCTTAGAGGTATTTCATCTACCGTTACCTTTTGTGTTCAAATTCCGCCGAGGTCGACTTTGCTTTTCATCTTTTCGGGGTCGGTAAATTAAGTACCAGTGAGTACTGGGATCGATGTGATCGTTTGTCCCCCTCCCCACAAAGTCTAGGCGTTGTGCTTATAGTAAAAATTATTATTATTATTATCATTATATAGTCATTTGAGGTTTACTCCGTTATTACACCGCACTGCTAAGTGTAGCTCTCTGTCGCTTCGGCATGTGCAGTGTTAATTTTTGGTTTTGTTATTTTGACTGTATCTAAAGACCAGAAAGTAAAATATTTACTTCAACTAGCAGTGCTATTATTTTCTGGATGCTATGCATATTTGTAAATGCTGCGTGTTTTGGTTATGGGTCAGTCTGCATGTGATTTTTTTTTATCATTCCCAAGATGCCTATTATTGTAGAAATTGTACATTCATTTCCACTTTCGGAATATCTCTATTTCCTGATATGTATATTTGGATAATTTCTTCATTTGTTTTAGGAAAGTATGCTGATTAGGAGACAATTCTTTTTTCTGTAAGCCTTTACCTAAAATCTTTGGTGAATTAGCTTTCATCTCCCTAGCTGTGTATATTGGCATATTCCAATGTGTAGTTTCAGTGACATCCGAGGAGATAGTATTCTATAGGCATATCTAAAGCATTTTAGTGCCATTCACTTGAATATACTTCTTAACTTTCGTACGTTTGAGCCTGTACATTATAATCTAGAAGGACATGTGGTGATCTACATCACTTTGACTTGATTAACTGAGCAAAATTTCTGTGATTCGTGACTCCTTGCTATCTGGTTTGTTTGCTTCAAGCCAAATTCCTTATTCCTTGAGAACAAATTATTATACCACTGTTTTAACACAGAGAAGCATTTAGTTATCATCTGTAAGTAATGCCGTAATGTCAAATTGATAAGTGATGTATTGTGCTAAATTTCAGAATTCAGTTTTTCGCCTCAATTTTTTGCAAGTGATTGGAATTCGATGGATATGTCGGTGAGCCACACATCAGTTTAACACTACAGAATTTTAAAATAAGTAGTCTTTCTGGAGCCTTGCTATTTGTGAAACGTTTCATTTCACGGTCCATCTATCACTAAGTATTTCAGCCATGATTAAATTTATTTTCGATTTGGATCGTAATTTGGCTCTATTTTAATCTTCGTTTTATATTGAATACATTTGTTTGAGATTAAGGTTTTATCTCTTATAACTTTCCTCTTTACATCAATGACTGATTTGTTGGTTGCTGCCGCTGAACGTACTTCTATGAAAGTATTGTTACTATTCACTTCTCAATTAGTATTCGTATAAAAATGCTCTGCGCACAATATCTGGACGCTACATTTCACTACATGTTGTAGAGCAGCTACATGTTCTGCTTACTCTTGGAAATATCATGAAACGGTTACAGTAAAAACTAGTCGTCGTTAAAACACTAGACTACCAAGGAAATTCACAACATTAAGCTCTCTTATTTTAGTAAGATTAAATTCCTAGATGTCCGATACTCTATCAAAATGAGCACATATCTATAACGTTGATGAAATACTATCTTAAATGTTAGATATTCCCTTCTGATGGAGCACACTACTGAAAGTAATTCATTTCTGGATAGCATGAGATTTTGAAGCCACAACTGAATAATACAATTGAAGCGCAGTGACATTTCCGTGATATAACATCTGCTACACCCATAAATGTTGTGGTATGTACGTTAATCAAAGACAATATCACAGATTAGTCATTTTATTAGCTAAGCACTATAAATATTAGTACACTATCCACGACCAACATATGCCTAAAATGTCTCTGTTCCTTTTGATTTCTGTTGTATCTCACATCTTAAATCATCGTAGTAAACACTTTACCAAAACTTGTGACTCAGAAATGCAGCCTTCCACACTACCTGATGACTCACACTTTCTGTCAAACCATCGCTTAACAGGTTTAACAATTTAATCCATCTCACACCTATTGTCCTTTTCCTAAATTTCAAAAATAGAAGTGTATTCTCGAGTCATATTCTAGAAAATGGTCCCCACTAATTCGATGGGGTTTCGAAACTTTCACTGGAAAAGTGATCATTTGAAGGCCAAAAAAAGAGCGAAAATAAATTTACATTAGTTCTCCAATGAACGAATGTATATCCTAGCAATGTTTCACAGTGAAATTCGTTCAAACAGGCTGGTGATGTAAGGAGGAGTTCCCGCTTGCTACCCATGTGGATCCTGAAAAAAATGTGTATCTATTATACAAATAGATGTGTGATGTTGCTACTGTACGAGTCACAACAGCACTGTTAGCAACACTGAGTATAGCTAATTCTATTTTCTTTGTATTTGTATTTATTGGTTTAAAGAGATTTGTCTTCACGGAAATATAATAGACGCTGACATCAAAGAGTACTAGAAGAGACATACCATAGTGTGTACGTCATTTCAACTACCCATGTGAGATAGATAGCCGCGAACTGATATGGTTTCTGCTACATACATAGCCCAGTACCATAACTAATTCCGCTTTCAACTGCTCAATACTAAAGAAACTGGAATTTTTTCGCTGTCTAGTGTATGTTTGATCTTCAGAATATCATTAATATCATACGACTCTCTTTACTATTCTACGAATAGATATTTTTCTTATCTGATGATCGTCCACTGTTGATTTACTTGATGTTGTCTTTATAGGCTTATATCTCCTCTCACCAAATCTTGTGATCCAAAGCGTATAACTTGTTTTCGGAAATTACGAACTGTTGACTGAAAATATTACGTATGCAGTATCGGAGTTGAGACAATGATACTTATAATGTATATATCATTTCTACCATCCTGATTTTTCTATGGAGAATTCTTATAATTTGCTGAATTGTTTTACAAGACCGTGAGAACGTTCAATACATAATCAAATAGTTAGGGTGGTTCCATATATTTAACAATGAATACAATTGTTCATATCTCATTGTTCTGCATTCTTTCGTGCCATTGTCTTTTTTAATTAATTTCACTTTACTCCGATACGATTCAAACTTTCTCCCCTGTAATTATCTGAAGAGTTTTAGTTAGTAGTTTTAATCATTACTCTTTTGATATATTTTGTTTCCTGTGAAATTATTATTTTATTTTCATTCAAAAGAATACATTATGTATAAAGACAAATTCGATCGTATAAAGCTATGATGTATATAGCGATAACTGTATATTTCAAAAAAATTTGGTTTCTCGAGCGTTACTTTGTACCCTACAATATAATTGTTTCTAATTCAGGCACATTGATATAATATCAGTGGAGGAACAGAACATACTCGGTTAAATTGATCCAATTATTTAAATCATGCTTATCAATTGACAACTTCAGTATCGATGCGATGGGACACGGATGCGATGGAACATTGAACCGATGGGACTCAGAAATTTATTTTCTGAATAACATCACATCGAGTCGCAACAACATATTAAAAGTCATTTCGTCAGGCACAATGCAATCTACAAAAGGTCTTGTGGCATTTAAATTTTCCCCCGCCCCACTCTATATTTCGAAAGGGAATCTAAACAGCACCAACTTGGATTTTCATTCTTTGGAAAGCAATTTGACAAAGTGTTGTGTTTGAAGATATTTTCCCCGTGTATAAATAATTCTGTGGACTGGCCGACATCCCTATAATCATCTCAAACACATTGGAGATGTGAGGCAAGTCCATGTTGGACAGCCTCGGTTTCTGTCACTGGACTGGGGGTCCGGCGAAGCTGTTGAGAGTCTTGTTCGGACCAGGCGTACTGGTGGATAGGAAATATCGCGAATATGGTGGGCACTCTCACTCATTGATGAGGGAAGCGTAAACTGTCCTTGAAAGAGCAGACAAATGTGGGTAAAACATTTATTGCCTCGGTGCTGTACTACTATCTGACAGTTATATTTTTGCCAAGAAATATCAGACTGGACTGAAACGCATGGTTTTCTGCTGCTTATCGAAGAGCCAAGCCCCGCTCTTCGTGAAATGAATAAACTGCCAGCATACATTATTTCATCAATGTTAAACAGAAAGAGCTATAAGCAGAAGCATTTACAAAATTATAAAATCAAAGAATAAGGAAACCGTTAATTTGAGTGTATATAGCAAATACTCCAAAAATTATTACAATTGATGTTTTTCTAATAGAGTGAGGCGCGAGCACATAGGTCAACACTAGGCTAAAGAAATAGTGTGTAATGGGACATTGTCGCAATCCATTTTTAGTGGAATCACAACGGTCATAGATCACGATGATAGTTCCATCATGGACCCATGGATCCAGTGCGGACAAAGGTTTCCAGTAATAGCATCAGCATTTCTCCTTGGATTACAACGCAATCTCGGAGTTATATCCTACGTTTGACAGTACAATTAGTTCAAACAAGCTGGTGATATAAGAAGTTCTCGCTTGCTACCCATGTGGATCCCGAACAAAATTGGTATCTATTACAAAAATAGGAGTGTGGTGCTTCTATTGTACGGGTCACAACAGCACCGTTAGCAACACTGAGTATAGCTGTTACATGGCTTGATTGGCATCGACTTGTACTGTATCCATATATTGTAAGTGCCGAGGACATCGGGTACCCCAAGCCCAAATTTCCACTCAATGAATGAAGAAGCAAGATACAAAAGAAATCCTAGACAACAGGGAAATAAAAGATTGAAAGTTTCCAATATACATTAAAACAAACACGCTCAAAATGACATGAATAAATTTCACATTAAGCCGAAGGAGTAGGTAAAGACTTGTTGATTTCATAAGGAACTTTTAAGAGGAGAACATATTTAATACTGACTGAAGAAAGAATCGGAGACGAATAACAACATATGCAAATGATAGCGGGTCGTTGAAAACAGTGGACTGGTTTTATCGATAGCTAACCAATGAATTCCGAAACAAAGTAGGACTCGTTACAGCTTCATTTAAGGTAACAATGCTCATGGGCAATTGTGGGAGGACCCACTTTTCAGAAAGTGCCAGAGGAAAGGGTACAAAGTAGGTTTTAATCTTAGACAGGTGGCATGTTCATATTTCTTTTATTTTATAAATTATTAACTTCTATTTGTTATAGATATGTACTTCTTCACAAGCTTTGTACCCTATTGTGTGATAGGTTTATGCTTTATATTTCGACTGTTGCGCCCAAAAAAGAATATAGTATTGCTTTTCTCTTACA